>NC_029787.2:69262994-69264027 GCF_000816755.2 Arachis ipaensis
AAGAAATGAGCAAACCACCCAAAATTCACCTGAGGACAGTAAGAGCCCAGGGAAAAGTAATTTTGGCACTAAAAAGCCAGAAATCTGGTGGAAGGCTGGCGCTGAACTCCCAGACCATAACCAAGACTGACGTTCAACGCCAGTAATAAGCAAAGACTGGCGTTCAACGCCAGAAACAAGCAAGGATCTGGCGTTGAACGCCCAAAATGGGCAAGATCTGGCGTTGAACGCCCAAAAGGGGCACAGTTCTGGCGTTCAGACGCTAGGAACAGACAAGGAGTTGGAGTCTAACGTCACTCCAGCTTCTAACGTCAATTACCAGAGAGGGATCAGATACACACAAGTGCTGATGACAACCCCTCTAAAAAGGCTTCTTCAACCACTTCTGTAGGCAATAAACCTATAGCAACTAAGGTTGAGGAATATAAAGCCAAGATACCTTATCCTCAAAAACTCTGGAAAGAGGAGCAGGATAAGCAATTTGCTCGCTTTGCAGATTATCTCAGGACTCTTGAAATAAAGATCCCATTTGCAGAGGCACTCTCTATTTTCTCTGACATGGTGGAAAATTTTCTGGAAGTCTTCATGGATGACTTCTCAGTATATGGAGACTCATTCAGCTCCTGTCTTGATCACCTAAAACTTGTCCTGAAGAGATGCCAAGAGACCAACCTAGTCTTAAACTGGGAAAAGTGTCACTTCATGGGGACTGAAGGGATTGTCCTTGGGCATAAAATCTCAAACAAGGGAATAGAAGTGGATCAAGCAAAAATAGAGGTAATTGAAAAATTACCACCACCTGCCAATGTTAAGGCAATCAGAAGCTTTCTGGGGCATGCAGGATTCTATAGGAGGTTTTTAAAGGATTTTTCAAAAATCGCAAAACCTCTAAGCAATCTGCTAGCTGCTGACACGCCATTTGTGTTTGACACAGAGTGTCTGCAGGCGTTTGAAATGCTGAAAGCTAAGCTGGTCACAGCACCAGTTATTTCTGCACCAGACTGGACATTACCATTTGAGCTAATGTGTGATG
>NC_029787.2:69264199-69266485 GCF_000816755.2 Arachis ipaensis
TGATACTAAAACAGTGCTGAAGTTCCTCCAGAAACATATCTTTAGCAGGTTTGGTGTCCCTAGAGTACTGACCAGTGATGGGGGCACTCACTTTTGCAACAAACAGCTTTACTCTGCCATGGTTCGGTATGGGATTCACCACAAGGTAGCTACTCCATATCATCCACAAACTAATGGGCAAGCTGAAGTCTCTAACAGAGAATTAAAGAGAATTCTAGAACGGACAGTAAGTACCCGTAGAAAGGATTGGGCACGGAGCTTGGATGATGCTCTGTGGGCTTACAGAACAGCATTCAAGACCCCTATAGGGACCTCTCCATACCAACTTGTGTATGGTAAGGCATGTCACCTGCCCGTGGAACTGGAACATAAAGCCTACTGGGCAACCAGATTCCTAAACTTTGATGCCAAATTAGCAGGAGAAAAAAGATTGCTCCAGCTAAATGAGCTAGAGGAATTCAGATTCACTGCTTTCGAAAATGCCAAGCTTTATAGAGAGAAATAAAAAAAGTGGCATGATAGAAAGCTGTCATCTAGAATCTTTGAACCAGGACAGAAGGTTCTGCTGTTTAACTCTAGACTCAGGCTATTTCCCGGGAAACTGAAATCCCGGTGGAGGGGACCATATATGATTACAAGTGTATCACCATATGGTTATGTGGAGCTTCAAGATATTGATTCTGATAAGAAGTTCATTGTCAATGGACAGAGAATCAAGCACTATCTTGAAGGCAACGTTGAGCAAGAGTGCTCAAGGCTGAAGCTAGATTAAAAGCTCAGCAAGGTCCAGCTAAAGACAATAAAGAAGTGCTTGCTAGGAGGCAACCCAGCCATGGGGCATCAATCCTCTAAGAATTTTGCCCTATTTTTATTTTTATTTGTTTATATAAAGTTCATTAATAACAAGGTAAAAAATCAATTGCATAAGTTCACAGGGTTACAGAAGGAATCTGCACACAAAACAGAGAAAAAGAGCTCACTAGCAAGAAAACGCCAGTAAGAGCCTGTTTTGGGCGTTTAGCGCCCAAAAGAGGCATCCAGTGGGCGTTGAACGCCAGTAAGGATAGCTATCTGGCGTTCAACGCTAGAAAAGGGCAGCAACTGGGCGTTGAACACCCAGGAGAGCAGCATTTGGGCGTTGAACGCCCAAAACAGGCAGCGTTTGGGCGTTCAAACGCCAGGATGATGGGAAGGAGGTAAGTTCGTTTCTTCTTTATATTTTTCATTCTAATTTTAATTTCCATGTTTCAAACCATGATTTCATACATACACATGTTAAGAACCCTGATTTCTAAAATCCTTAATTTCTAAAAATCCTACCTTAAAAATATCAAATATATCTTAATCCATAAGCACAAATCCTCTTTTTCAATCCAATTCAACTCTTTTCCAAAAATCTTTTCAACTCATCAATATCTTTTTCAAATCTCCACATTATCTTTTTCAAAATCTAGATTTATCTTTTTCAAAATTTTTCATATCTTTTCAATTTTAAACTATATCTTCTCTTATCATATCTTCTATCTTATCTTTTCCAAATCAATCTTTTTTATCATATCTTTTCTAAATTTTCGAACCCACCCCCTCCCTTTAAATATGGGTTCGGCCTCCACCCCCCTCCATCAACAATTGCACCTAGTTCTCCTTCTATCCCTCTCCTTTCTTTTCTTTTGCTTGAGGACAAGCAAACCTCTAAGTTTGGTGTGTTTATCCGTGATCACTAAGATCATGGCTCCTAAGGGAAAACAACCCACTTCAAGAGGCAAGAAAAAGAGCATTCCAAAACCACTTTGGAATCAAGGGAAGTTCTTATCTAAAGAACATTCAGACCATTATTACAAAATAATGGGTCTAAGATCAGTGATCCCGGAAGTTAGATTCGATCTGAAAGAAGACGAATATCCGGAGATCCAGGAGCAAATTCGAATCAGGAACTGGGAGGTCCTAGCTAATCCTGAGACGAAAGTGGGAAGGAATATGGTCCAAGAGTTCTATGCTAACATGTGGCAGACAGACAAGAAAAAACTATCTGGAACTGCTTTCTATGAATATCGGACCGTGGTCAGAGGAAAGATTGTTCATACCAACCCTGACAAGATCAGGGAGATCTTAAAGCTACCTCAGCTGAAAGATGATCCAAACTCTTTCAACAGGAGAATGATGAGAACATACAAGGGCCTGGATAAGATTCTAGAGGATATATGTATCCCTGGAGCCAGGTGGACCACCAGCACGAAGGGTGTCCCAAATAAACTCAAAAGAGAAGATCTCAAACCAGTAGCCAGA
>NC_029787.2:69266555-69285124 GCF_000816755.2 Arachis ipaensis
CACTATCTGAATTCTAAGTTCCTATAGATGCCAATCACTCTGAGCTTCAATGTATAAAGTGAGATGCCAAAACTGTTCGGAAGCAAAAAGCTACCAGTCCCACTCATCTAATTAGAATCTGAGCTTCACTCAAAAACTCTGAGATATTATTGCTTCTTGACTTATTAGTCTTCTATTTTATTTGTCTAGTTGCTTGAGGACAAGCAATAGTTCAAGTTTGGTGTTGTGATGAGCGGATATTTTATACGCTTTTCAGGGTTAATTTCATATAGATTTTAGTATGTTTTAGTTGGTTTTTAGTTTATTTTCATTAGTTTCTAGGCAAAATCCACATTTCTGGACTCTACTATGAGTTTGTGTATTTTTCTGTAATTTCAGGTATTTTCTGACCTCCCTGCACTCAAAATGGATTTTCTGGAGCTACATGACTCCAAATGGCGTTCTTCAACTTGCGTTTGAAAGTAGACATCCAGGGCTTTCCAGCAATATATAATACTCCATACTTTGCTCAAGGATAGACGACGTAAACTGGCGTTCAATGCTAGCTCTCTCCCTAATTCTGGCGTCCAGCGCCAGAAACAAGTTGCAAGTTGGAGTTGAACGCCAGAAAAGGATCCAAAGCTGGCGTTGAACGGCCAAAACAGCCCCAGGCACGTGTGAAGCTTTAGTCTCAGCCCCAGCACACACCAAGTGGGCCCCAGAAGTGGATTTCTGCACTATCTGTTATAGTTTACTCATTTTCTGTAAACCTAGGTTACTAGTTTAGTATTTAAACAACTTTTAGAGATTCATTTTGTATCTGATGACATTTTTAGATCAAAACTTTATACTCTTTGACGGCATGAGTCTCTAAACTCCATTGTTGGGGGTGAGGAGCTCTACTGTGTCTTGATAAATTAATGCAAGTATTTATGTTTTCCATTCAAACATGCGTGTTCCTATCTAAGATATCCATTCGCGCCTAACTATGGAGAAGGTGATGATTAGTGACACTCATCACCTTCCTCAATCCATGAACGTGTGTCTGACAATCACTTCCATTCTACATCAGATTGAATGAATATCTCTTAGATTCCCTAATCAAAATCTCCGTGGTATAAGCTAGATTGATGGCGGCATTCATGAGAATCCGGAAAGTCTAAACCTTGTCTGTGGTATTCCGAGTAAGATTCTGGGATTGGATGGCTGTGACGAACTTCAAACTCGCGAGTGCTGGGCGTAGTGACAGACGCAAAAGGATAGTAAATCCTATTCCGGTACGACTGAGAACCTGCAGATGATTAGCCGTGCGGTGACAGTGCACCTGGACCCTTTTCACTGGAAGGATGGATGGTAGCCATTGACAACGATGATCCACCTACACACAGCTCGCCATAGGAGGACGTGCGTGCATGAATCAGAGGACAGAGGAAAGCAGAGATTCTGAAGACAAAGAATCTCCAAAACTCCAACATATTATCCATTACTGCATAACAAGTAACCTTTAATCCATGCTCTCTTGTTTATTCGCAACTCAACTGATAAATATAATTGACTTCCTGACTAAGAATTGCAAGATAACCATAGATTGCTTCAAACCAACAATCTCCGTGGGATTCGACCCTTACTCACGTAAGGTATTACTTAGACGACCCAGTGCACTTGCTGGTTAGTGGTACGAGTGTGAAAAGTGTGATTCACAATTCGTGCACCAGGGCCCCTTACTGGGCTTTCCTGTCGATTCGACCGACCTCTTTGAGAAGAGGTCGGATAGCCTGACCTGAAGAGATCGGTTGCTTTATTACTGAACATCCTGTAGATAACCATAGATTGCTTTATTACCATTCTTCTTTCTCACTCCACCAAACCCATCCTCAGTACACCAGAAACCTAAGCCTCCATTTTCTAACTTTTCGAAATAATTCCAAATCAAACCTCCTAGGACCTTTCTGATGCTTTTAATGCCCAAAAAATAAACCAATAGCCACGGAAGCTTACAATCTTGTTGAGAAGGTGAAATAGTTGAAAACAAGGCTTAAGTTTGAAAAACAGGGCATGTGCGTTCGCACAGGGGTGTGCGTGCGCACGCCCAGGAAGTTTTTCAAATGTGTGCGTACGCATAGAGGTGTGCGTACGCATAGGTAGTAAAAATTTTAACTCTGTTCATTCGCACAAGGCGTGTGAACGCCCTCAACAGAATTCACCTTCCAACGTGTGCGTGCGCACAGGTTGTAAAACTTCATTGGTTATGTGCGCGCACAGGTTGTGCTAGCGCTCTAAAAAGACAGACTTCTACGCACAAGGCTATGCGTGCGCACAGGTTTAAAAATTTACAGGGGTGTGCGTGCGCACAAGGCTGTGCGTGCGCATATACCAGAAATCACAAAATTCTGCAACTTTGTAGAATTTTAAATTTTGACACCTAACTTTGAATGATCATAACTTCCTCTACAAAATTCCAATTCTTACAAACTTTATATCAATTTAAAGAGTTTTCAATGAACTTTAATTTAAAGCAAATTTCAAAAAAATTTGAAAACTGAGGCTCAAATTATGATCCGTCAAAGTTCACCAAAAATCTGTTTTTACCAAAAACACTAAAAACTCAAATTTAACCAACTCTCAATCCAAAAACCAACTCAAACACTTTTCAACTATACCAAAGCAACCTAAAATTCATACCAAGCATTGCTTCAACCATTTTATCAATCACACAACCTCCGAAACCATTCAACAAGTCTAAACCAACCTAATTCACATAACATTTTCACCATAAATCAACACAAAACCATAATCCTCAATCAAGATTCTCGATCATCAACAATTTACACAATTCCTACATCAAGAATCCAACATAATCATCTTTAACATAATCCCACTACTCATAGGCATCATCTACCCTATCTCATCATAATTCCACATAATCACAATAATCCAATCGCAACATCAACAAATCATAGTTGTTATTCTTCCACACAATTATTATTATTCAACATCATAATTCAACAACATCATCATAATCTCCATTATCACCCACCGTCCATTCATCAATTAATAGGTCACATATTCATAATTCTAATCCATCATAAACATTGTATTTACATATTACCATGAATTTTCACAATCCTCATGAGTCATCAATATAATCAATCACCATCAATACTCATCAACACTAATAATTTCCAGCCATCATCATCAACCACCATAATCAATAACAACCAACAATCAAAAATCATCATCAATACCCGTCTTCCAATCTCAACACCCACCAACACAACTCATCAATAATCATCATCAAACATACATTTATATACAATCAACCATGCAATCACACCTTTCAACCTATCTTAAGGTCAACTAGCCTAAGAATCCATGAATATTACATATTACATAGAGAAAACCGAAACCATACCTTGGCCACTCCCCAAAAAGCACACCCCACCAAGATTGGAGCCCAACAAGCTTTCAATCTCACCAACAAGACACCAAAGCTCACACTAACATTATATATATACCAAAATCAAAACTTAAGATACATAAAATAACTAAACACAAGGGTTTAGTGAAAACTTACCTTAACCAACGAGATTTGGGGTAAAATCCAATAATTACCCGCTACTAGAGATCACCTAAACAAGCAAAACCACAAAATCTACTTAAAACCAAAACCCCAAAAATGCATAACTCTAGGGCTGGAAACTGGAGAGTGAGACGTAATTTCTTACCAGGTTTTCTTAGATAGAATCGAAGACCTCGACGAGAGCTTTGCGTGGCCATAAATGGCTTGTCAATCGGAGGTCCGTAGCTCAAGTTATGGCTCCCGGAAGGTGGATGTGAATAGTAACATCACTTCTCTTCTCCTCTCTTCGCCTAAACCGCGTCCTTCTCTTTCTTTGGGCTAGAAATGAGCTCAAAGCTCATTTAATGAGCTTATATAAGTTCGGCCTTGGGCCCGGTCCAATCCGCTAGCGTTTTTTGTCCGTATGGCCCACTTTGGGCCAAGACCTTTAAAATTAGCACCCGGTTTTCGATTCTAAATCATTTTTGCCTTTTTAAAACAATAAATCAATTTTTCCAAAATTTTATTTTCTAAAATATACGGTACTGGACGGACTAGAGCCGGTACTGCCAGCTTAAAGTGCCAGTACGCATTTTTACAAAAACTTTTCGAAAAAGATACATATTCCAACTCAGAAAAATTCATTGAAATCAAATTTTACCTTTTTATTTTCAAATTAAAACTTCCAAATTTTGAATATATTCTGGGCACTAAAATTATTTTATAACGGTTTTACGTGAAAACTCTAGTTCTTACACACACAGGTGTGCGTGCGCACAAGTTATGAAAAGCAGAGTGTGTGCGTGCGTACGAGTGCGTGCGTGCGCACACCAACCAGGAACTACTTGGTGTGCGTGCGCCTTGATGACTTGCATCATCTACCTCTTTCTCTTATCTAAAAGAACTATAAAAAGAGCATAATCTCATTGAATTAATGCAATTTCATGAAATAGATAATAAATATTATGGTACATTACTTTGAAATGAGTTTGTGTTGAATTTCAGGGAAAAATAGCAACAAAAGACAGAGAAACTAAGAAAAAGAGGCTGGGCGTGTGAAGCTGGGTGTGCCACTTGGAACAAATGCCACCAAACAGTATAGGCGTGGCACACCAGCACCAGGGTGTGGCACGCCAGTTGACAACTCCAGAGAAGAGTTCTTGAAGCTTTAATAAGGACGTGGCACGCCAGAGGCGAGGCATGGCACGCCAGTTATATTTTCCAGAGAAGAGTTCTTGGGGCTTTAACAAGGGCGTGGTACACCAGGGGCCAGGCGTGGCATGCCAGTTATACTTTCCAGAGAGTAAGATTGAAGGCGACAAAGGGGGCGTGGCACGCCAGGCTAGGCGTGGCAAGCCAATCCCATCATATGCTATGAGCATGCCACTTGAACTTGTAGGCGTGGCACGCCAGTTCACTAATCCAGAAAGGGGACTGATAAACCCCGATTTCGTGATTTATCTTGTGCTTATTTTGGGAGATTTTATCACCTTTTTCCACATTTATTCAATGAAAGAGCATGGTTTTGTGATTCTCCCTTGAATTTTGCTTAAGTGTAAAAATATGCTTTTTAGGCCCTAAATTGGTAATTTTGATTCATTTTAATTCCATTCGATGCCTTGATGTGTGTGTTGAGTGATTTCAGGTTATAAGGCAAGTATTGGATGGAAGAAATGAGTAGAAAAGCATACAAAGGGGAGAATGCGTGAAGAAACAAAGATTAGGACGCGCACGCGCAAAGGAGATCTCCCCCATGGACGTGCACGCGTACATGCCGCTTCTGCGCGGATGAAGAAATTGCCAATCGACGCGCACGCGCACATGGCGCGCACGCGCCAATACTCTTACATGGCCCACTTGAAGGCAAAACGTTGGGGGTGATTTCTAAGCTGCCCAGGCCCAAGTCCAACTTGTTTCTGAGTGTATTTCATACAGAATTGAAGTCCAAGCAAAGGGGGAGCAATTGTTTGTAGCATTAGCATCATGTAAGTTAGTTTTCCAGAGAAGTGAAGAAGGCTTATCATGGGCGTGGCACACAAGTTATGTTTTCCAGAGAAGTGAAGAAGGCTTATCATGGGCGTGGCACGCCAGTATAAATTTCGAGAGAGGATGGATGAAGTGCACAAAATGAGCGTAGCACGCCAGACCTTGGGCGTGCTACGCCAGTTCAAAATTCCAGGGAAGAGGAGCAAAAGGAAAGAGTCTGGCCGTGCCACTTATACTCGAAGGCGTGGCACGCCAGGCTAACCAAGCTAGAAGAAGACCCTGGGTGTGCCACTTGATGTTGAAGGCATGGCATGCCAGGGAGGTTAATGCAAGGGGCATACCACTTGAAGAGCTGGGCGTGGCGTGCCAAGCCAAACTAAGTGGCTAGGCGTGGCATGCCAATTGGTGCACGAAATTGTGTATGTCAATGTCAATATTACTATTTCTCACAAATTCGCACAACTAACCAGCAAGTGC
The DNA here is from genome assembly GCF_000816755.2 of Arachis ipaensis. Classification (NCBI taxonomy): domain Eukaryota; kingdom Viridiplantae; phylum Streptophyta; class Magnoliopsida; order Fabales; family Fabaceae; genus Arachis; species Arachis ipaensis. Next base: position 69,272,557 of record NC_029787.2, read on the forward strand.
ACTGGGTCGTCCAAGTAATACCTTACGTGAGTAAGGGTCGAATCCCATGGAGATTGTTGGTTTGAAGCAATCTATGGTTATCTTGTAACTCTTAGTCATGATATCAATTATATTTAACAGTTTGAATTGCAAAAAATAAAAGAGCATGAAATAAATACTTGTTCTGCAGTAATAGAGAATATGTTGGAGTTTTGGAGATGCTTTGTCTTCTAAATTTCTGCTTTCTCCCTGTCTTCTTCTTCACACATACAAGGTTCCTCCTATGGCAAGCTGTGTGTTGGTGGATCACCGTTGTCAATGGCTACCATCCGTCCTCTCAGTGAAAAAAGTCCAGGTGCGCTATCACCGCCCGGCTAATCATCTGTCGGTTCTCACTCATGCTGGAATAGGATCCATTGATCCTTTTGCGTCTATCACTGCGCCCAACCCTTGTGAGTTTGAAGCTCGTCACAGTCATTCAATCCCTGAATCCTACTCGGAATACCACAGACAAGGTTTAGACTTTCTGGATTCTCAAGAATGCTGCCAATGGATTCTAGCTTATACCACGAAGATTCTAATTAAGGAATCCAAGAGATATTCATTCAATCGAAGGTAGAATGGAGGTGGTTGTCAGGCACGCGTTCATAAGTTGAGGATGGTGATGAACATCTTAGATAGACACAAGCGTGTTTGAATAGAAAACAGAAATAGTTGCATTAATTCATCGAAACACAGCAGAGCTCCTCACCCCCAACAATGGAGCTTAGAGACTCATGCCGTCAAAGAGTACAAAGCTCAGATCTAAAATGTCATGAGGTGTGAAATAGACCTCTAAAAGTTGTTTAAATATTAAATGAGTAACCTAGGTTTACAGAAAATGACTAAACTATGATAGATGGTGCAAAAATCCACTTCTGGGGCCCACTGGTGTGTGCTGGGGCTGAGACTTAAGCTTCTCACGTGCCTAGGCTGTTTCTGGAGTTGAACGCCAGGTTGTAACCTGTTTCTGGCGTTCAACTCCCATTTGTAACCTATTTCTGGCGTTTGACGCCAGACTGCAACATGGAACTGGCGTTGAATGCCAGTTTATGTCGTCTATCCTTGAGCAAAGTATGGACTATTATATATTGCTGGAAAGCCCTGGATGTCTACTTTCTAACGCAATTAAGAGCGTGCCATATGGAGTTCTGTAGCTCCAGGAAAATCTATTTTGAGTGCAGGGAGGTCAGAATCCAACAACATCAGCAGTCCTTTTTCAGCCTGAATCAGATTTTTGCTCAGCTCCCTCAATTTCAGCCAGAAAATACCTGAAATTACAGAAAAACACACAAACTCATAGTAAATTCCAGAAATTTGATTTTTAATTAAAAACTAATAAAAATATAATGAAAATAAATTAAATCATACTAAAATCATACTAAAAACAATGCCAAAAAGCGTATAAATTATCCGCTCATCACAACACCAAACTTAAATTGTTGCTTGTCCCCAAGCAACTAAAAATAAAATAGGATAAAAAGAAGAGAATATACTATAAATTCCAAAATATCAATGAAACTTAGCTCCAATCATATGAGCGGGACTTGTAGCTTTTTGCCTCTTGAATAGTTTTGGCATCTCACTTTATCCATTGAAGTTCAGAATGATTGGCATCTATAGGAACTCAGAATTCAGATAGTGTTATTGATTCTCCTAGTTCAGCATGTTGATTCTTGAACACAGTTACTTTATGAGTCTTGGCCGTGGCCTTAAGCACTTTGTTTTCTAGTATTACCACCGGATACATAAATGCCACAGACACATAACTGGGTGAACCTTTTCAGATTGTGACTTAGCTTTGCTAAAGTCCCCAATTAGAGGTGTCCATAGTTCTTAAGCACACTCTGTTTTTGCTTTAGACCTTGACTTTAACTGCTCAGTCTCAAGTTTTCACTTGACACCTTCACGCCACAAGCACATGGTTAGGGACAGCTTGGTTTAGCCGCTTAGGCCAGGATTTTATTCCTTTAGGCCCTCCTATCCACTGATGCTCAAAGCCTTAGATCCTTTTTATTTACCCTTGCCTTTTGGTTTTAAGGGCTATTGGCTTTTTGCTCTTGCCTTTTGGTTTAAAGAGCTTTTGGCTTTTTCTGCTTGCTTTTTCTTTTTATTTTTTGCCATTTTTTTCGCAAGCTTTTTGTATTCACTGCTTTTTCTTGCTTCAAGAATCAAGTTTATGATTTTTCAGATTATCAAATAACATGTCTCCTTTTTCCTTATTCTTCAAGAGCCAACATATTTAACATTCATAAACATCAACTTCACAAGACATATGCACTGTTCAAGCATTCATTCAGAAAACAAAAAGTATTGTCACCACATCAAAATAACTAAACTAGTTTCAAGGATGAATTTGAAACCATGTACTTCTTTTTCTTTTGTAATTAAAACAATTTTTTATTTAAGAACGGTGATGGATTCATAGGATATTCATGACTTTAAGGCATAGACTCTAATTTTTATTTATTATTTAATAAAAATAATATAAATTAGGCATAAAAGAAGACACTTAATAATAAAAGACAGGAAATTAAAGACATAAAAATAAATGACTCTAACTCTAATACTCATATACTCTTAACATAGATAAAAGGTTATCTCAGAGTTAGGACTCAACAACCTTTATTTTGGGAGGTAGATGCTTCTTTGGTCTGTGGGGTGCTTGGCCCTTCAAGAGACAGCCTCTGGCGCTTCAGTTCCTTTATGTCACGCCCCTGCTCTTCTTGTTCTTTAAGCAGTCTGCACAGCATGCTGTTTTGATTTTGCTATTCTTCCTTCAGTTGATCCACAGCTTCTTGCAACTTGGTGACAGATGCTTCTAGGCGCTCCCAGTATTCAATTTGAGGGATTTTCAGGAGGAGCTCCTCTGCTTTTCCCTTGATGGGGTCGTCCTGCACTTGTAGTCCTTCCATAGACTTTTTGGTGATTGGTTGCTCAACTGAGATATACTTATCTACTCCCATTTTTATTCCAGCATCTTTACATAGCAGAGAGACTAAGCTTGGGTAAGCCAATTTAGCATCTTTGGAGTTTTTGTTTGCAATTTTGTAAAGCTCACAAGCAATCAGCTGATGAACTTCCACTTTTTTTTCTAGCATAATGCAATGAATCATCACTGCTCTTCTGATGGTGACCTCAGAGTGGTTGCTAGTGGGCAGTATAGAGCATCCAATGAAATCCAGCCAGCCTCTGGCAACTGGTTTGAGATCTCCTCTCTTGAGTTGGTTCGGGGCACCCTTTGTGTTGGTTGTCCACTTGGCTCCAGGGAGGCATATGTCCTCTAGGATTTTGTCCAATCCTAGGTTTGATCTCATCATTCTCCTATTAAAGGAGTCTGGGTCATCTTGCAGTTGAGGCAGCTTGAAGATCTCCCTTATTTTGTCAGGGTGGGTGTGAACAACCTTCCCTCTGACCAGAGTTCTATAGTCATAGAATGCGGTTCCAGCAATTCTCTGTCTGTCCGTCTGCCATATGATGACATGTCATCATGTCATCTTTTTCTATACTTTTTCATACAAGAAATTGATAATTAGTGCTTAAATATTGCATTCTTTTCTGCTTAAATGGTATATTTCCTTGATCTTTTAATTTTATAAATTTGGTAGGAAATAAGAAGAAAAAGAAGCAAAGAAGCACAAAATAAGCTAAAAAGGAGTAAAAAAGAGCTTTGGGGAACACTTTGAAGTTGGAGCACACTTTGGAGCCTTAGGCCACGCTTTTAAAAGCGTGGCCCATGATCAAATCAAGGAAGTATCACAATCAGCATCACAAAGCTCAGTTCACTAAGTGAACTTAGCTTTATCGTGAAAAACTTGGCTTGGAAGCAAGAATTTTCGCTAAGCTAAAACTTGGGCGTTTACAACATGACCATGCCTCCTTCAAAGGGCTATAACTTGAGCTATAGACGTCCAATTGATATGCTTCCAGTTACGTTGAAAAGCTGACATTCACAGCTTTCCAACGATGTATCATAGTCCATATTTGGCATGAAATTGAGGCACAAGTGAAATGCATCTTTAAAGGCCAAAAATAAGCAAAAAAATCAGCCAATGCTTCCACCAAGGTTCGAAGGGGGAGACACAAGGAAAACAAGGAAAGCAAGAAAAGAGTGCTTAGTTCACTTTTCCAACTTAGCCTTTTCGGGCTCCTCCCCAAAGAAAATCAAAGTGCAACATTTGAAAAATGCCTCCACCAAAGTTCGAACCCAAGACCCCACACTCAAGCAAGGCGCTACACAAGGGGAGCTCAGTTGGTTTTCCCAACTGAGCACTACTTCCCCCATCTCCCCACATTTTGGCAAGCATGATGCGCCACAATTTGGCACACCAAGGGGCTGGGACGCACAAGTTGACACGGACAGCAACATTGGGGTGCTCAGTTTGGTTTTCCACCCGAGCCGTCCCTGGGAGGTGCAATATTGGGCCAAAATTCAACCAAAATTCCACTTAAATTCAATTCTTCACCAAATTGAATCAAGGCCAACAAACCCATCTCTCTTCAAATCTAAAGCAAGCAAAGCCCACATCATCACTCAAAGGCACAAGAACAAGCTAGAATTAGGATTTTCATTTAATTTGTTTTTCATTTCAATTTCATTTTATTTTGTAAAGCCTATATAAGGCATCATTTTCATCTTTGTAGGAAAGCTCAATTGTATGGAGGCTAGCTCCAATAGGGAGTTTTGCACTCTTTAGTTTTCATTTTGCTCTCTCTCTTTAGTTTTCCATTCTGTTTTAAATTTTGGATCAAGAATTGAAGGAATTCTGTTTCACTTGATCTGAAATCTCTTATTCCTCTTCTGCATAAAATCTGAGTTTCCTTGATTACTTTCACCTTGTTCTTCTTCTGCAATTTACTCTTCCATTTTCATTTTGTAATTGTTCTTGTTGGATCAAGGAAGGATTTGAGATCTAGACTTGTTTTCTAGTCTCTTCCACTCCTGAGATCTTGAACCACTTTTAAATTGCTGCAAATTAAGCACTGCTTTTCTGTTTTGAATTCTTCAAGCAATTTTCCTTTTCTGTTTAGATCTGTTGCATGATTTTGCACCTTTTACTTCTCTGTTTGATTGCTATTTACACTTTCCTGTTAAATTTTAATTTCCAGCACCCACTCCCCTTTATATTTCATGCAATTTACATTTCTTGTCATTTAAGATTCTTGCAATTTACATTTCTTGTCATTTAAGATTCTTGCAATTTACATTTCTTGCTCTTTAAGTTTCTATCCAATTTACTTTCTACACTATAATTCCTTGTCATTTACATTCTGTTGCTTCAAGTCTCACCCAATTTCACTTAAATGTTAGCTTGACTAAACTAATCACCCACTAAAGTTGCTTGATCCATCAATCCCTGTGGGATCGACCTCACTCTAAGAAATTCTGGAGAGAACTAGAAATCATTTCTCAGGAGACGGATGAGCAATTGGAGGACATAGAGAAACACTTAGAACTACGAAGCAAGGAAAATGAAGACCAATTGATGGATGTGAAGGATAAAGTGGAAGAGCAAGATGAGGAGGCTACTACATCAAGTGAACTTTCAATGAAGAATGAGGTGGTTGAAAATGAAACTGCACTTGAGGTGATAGAGGAACATGAAACTTCCCTCCCAAAGGAATTAATGGGAAATCATAAAGAAGAAATGGAGGAAGATACTCAAGAGAATTCACACTCAAGTGAAGTAGAGAAGTGCACAGAGGAAGAGCTCAGGGAACCACCAATACAAGAGGCTCTTGATGAATAGAAGACTCCAACAATCACACAACCACCAAGACTTGGATTCAAGGAAGTGAAGGCAATTAACAAAAGCACCAAGAAGAGGATTGTGACCAAGCTACCAAGGACAACATTCAAGAGGAGGTCAACCACAAGCAATCCAACCCCTGGACCAATAGCAAGCAAGCTCAAGCAAGCTATGTACAAAAGAAAGCTTGCTGAGAGGAAACCAAGACAGGGGGCAATAGCTGAATCTTCTCCTCCCTTGAAGTCATTCCTCTTAACAAACTGGAAGAAGAGGAAGAAAGTGAAGAACAACATGTCAAGCTAATGACACTAAAAGAGCACTTGTTGGGAGGTAACCCAACCGTAGGTAACATTTCTTCTCTGCTTTGTTTTCTTTCTTTACTTTATTTAAATTCAATAAATTGGCATATGGTTACATTCTAAGTTTGGTGTTGCCTTGCAACAAATTATTTTCAATCTTTTTGGATGATTGCATCAAATTCAAAAATGAAAGTGTCACACTAAGATTCTAAGTTTGGTGTGCCACTTATTTTCTATGTAATTCATTCAAGCAACACTACTTGTCTGCATAATCATAATGCTTCTGCAGTTTTGTTTTTTTTTCTTTCTCTTTTAATTTGATACTTTTTCATTCCACTTTCTTTAGTCATTTTTCTGTTTTTAAATGCTTTCATTTTAGTTTGCTTATTTACTGTGTTTGTTAATACATTGCCAAGAGAGCTTTATTCATGACAGATTCTTGGCATTCTTTTCTGCTTAAATGGTATATTTCCTTGATCTTTTAATTTTATAAATTTGGTAGGAAATAAGAAGAAAAAGAAGCAAAGAAGCACAAAATAAGCTAAAAAGGAGTAAAAAAGAGCTTTGGGGCACACTTTGAAGTTGGACCACACTTTGGAGCCTTAGGCCACGCTTTTAAAAGCGTGGCCCATGACCAAATCAAGGAAGTTTCACAATCAGCATCACAAAGCTCAGTTCACTAAGTGAACTTAGCTTTATCGTGAAAAACTTGGCTTGGAAGCAAGAATTTTCGCTAAGTTAAAACTTGGGCGTTTACAGCATGATCATGCCTCCTTCAAAGGGCTATAACTTGAGCTACAGATGTCCAATTGATGTGCTTTCAGTTGCGTTAGAAAGCTGACATTCACAGCTTTCCTACGATGTATCATAGTCTATATTTGACACGAAATTGAGGCACAAGTGAAATGCATCTTTAAGGGCCAAAAATAAGCAAAAAAATCAGCCAATGCTTCCACCAAGGCTCGAAGGGGGAGACACAAGGAAAACAAGGAAAGCAAGAAAAGAGTGCTAAGTTCACTTTTCCAACTTAGCTTTTTCGGGCTCCTCCCCAAAGAAAATCAAAGTGCAACATTTGAAAAAGGCCTCCACCAAAGTTCGAACCCAAGACCCAACACTCAAGCAAGGCACTACACAAGGGGAGCTCAGTTGGTTTTTCCAACTGAGCACTACTTCCCCCATCTCCCCACATTTTGGCACGCCCAAAGGCACCAAGGAGCAAGCATGATGCACAACAATTTGGCACACCAAGGGGCTGGGACGCACAAGTTGACACGGACAGCAACATTGGGGTGCTCAGTTTGGTTTTCCAACTGAGCCGTCCCTGGGAGGTGCAATATTGGGCCAAAATTCAACCAAAATTCCACTTAAATTCAATTCTTCACCAAATTGAATCAAGGCCAACAAACCCATCTCTCTTCAAATCTAAAGCAAGCAAAGCCCACATCATCACTCAAAGGCACAATAACAAGCTAGAATTAGGATTTTCATTTAATTTGTTTTTCATTTCAATTTCATTTTATTTTGTAAAGCCTATATAAGGCATCATTTTCATCTTTGTAGGAAAGCTCAATTGTATGGAGGCTAGCTCCAATAGGGAGTTTTGCACTCTTTAGTTTTCATTTTGCTCTCTCTCATTAGTTTTCCATTCTGTTTTAAATTTTGGATCAAGAATTGAAGGAATTCTGTTTCACCTGATCTGAAATCTCTTATTCCTCTTCTGCATAAAATCTGAGTTTCCTTGATTACTTTCATCTTGTTCTTCTTCTGCAATTTACTCTTCCATTTTCATTTTGCAATTGTTCTTGTTGGATCAAGGAAGGATTTGAGATCTATATTTGTTTTCTAGTCTATTCCACTCCTGAGATCTTGAACCACTTTTAAATTGCTGCAAATTAAGCACTGCTTTTCTGTTTTGAATTCTTCAAGCAATTTCCCTTTTCTGTTTAGATCTGTTGCATGATTTTGCACCTTTTACTTCTCTGTTTGATTGCTATTTACACTTTCCTGTTAAATTTTAATTTCCAGCACCCACTCCCCTTTATATTTCATGCAATTTATATTTCTTGTCATTCAAGATTCTTGCAATTTACATTTCTTGCTCTTTAAGTTTCTGTCCAATTTACTTTCTGCACTATAATTCCTTGTCATTTATATTCTGTTGCTTCAAGTCTCACCCAATTTCACTTAATGTTAGCTTGACCAAACTAATCACCCACTAAAGTTGCTTGATCCATCAATCCCTGTGGGATCGACCTCACTCTTAGTGAGTTTTACTACTTGATGCGACTTGGTACACTTGCCGGTTAGATTTGTGTGTTTGGAAATTCGTTTTTCCAATAAAAACACCATCACCATAGATTAGTATAGAATTCCTGAACCATGTTTCTTCCCACCTTGGTTTCAGGATTAGCTAGGACTTCCCAACTGCTGTTTCGAATTTGCTCTTGGATCTCCGAATATTCATCTTCTTTCAGATCGAATTTAACTTCCGGGATCACCGATCTTAGACTCATTATTTTGTAAAAATGGTCTGAATGTTCTTTGGTTATGAACTTCCCTTGATTCCAAAGTGGTTTTGGAATATTCTCCTTCTTGCCTCTTGAGTCGATTTGTTTTCCCTTGGGAGCCATGATCTTAGTGGGTATTGGCTTAGTGATCATGGATAAACACTCCAAACTGAGAGTTTTGCTTGTCCTCAAGCAAAAGAAAAGAAAGGAGAGGGAAAGAGGGAGAGCCAAGCGCAACTTGTGGAGGAGAGGAGGAGGCCGAATGAGGATTTAAAGGGAAAAAGGGGGGGTGGGTTCAAAAATTTAGAAAGAGATATGATAGAAGATATGATTTGTAAAAGATAAGTATAATAGGAAAAAGATATGATTTAAAATTGAAAGGATATGAAAGATATTTGAAAAATATAAATCTGAATTTTGAAAAAGATGATGTGAAGATTTGTAAAAGATATTGATGATTTGAAAAGATTTTAGAGTGAAAAGAGATAGCTTTGTTTTGAAAAGGATTTGAAAAAGGGCTTATGAATTAAGATACATTTGATTCTTTTGAAATTAGGGTTTTTAGAAATTAGGGTTTATGACATGCTTGTGCAAGAAATTATGAAATTAAAACATAAAAAATGGAAAAAATTTGAATTGAAAACGAAATTGCCTACTCCCCACATTCCTGGCGTTAAACGCCCAACTACTGCATGTTTTGGGCGTTTAACGCCCAGTTAGTGCTTGGTCTGGGCGTTTAACGCCCAGCTGTTGCTTCTAGCTGGCGTTAAACGCCAGAAACCCCTTTGTCACTGGGCGTTTTTCTGAACACCCAGGATGCTGTCAATCTGGCGTTAAACGCCCAGAAGCTGCTTCTTTCTGGTGTTTAACGCCTAGATGGCTATCATTACTGGCGTTAAACGCCCAGTAGATGCTCCTTTTGGGCGTTTAACGCCCAGTTGTGCCTTTTACTGGCATTTTCTTGCCAGTGAGCTCTTTTTCTCTGTTTTGTGTTCTGAATCCTTCTGTAACCCTGTGAACCTCTGCAATTGACTCTTTACCTTATTAACAGTGAACATTATATAAACAAATAAAATCAAGAATAGGGCAAAATAACAGAAAAAGTTTTCCCAATGGCTGGGTTGCCTCCCATCAAGCGCTTCTTTATTGTCTTTAGCTGGACCTTGCTGAGTTTTTTAATCGAGCCTCAACCTTGAGCACTCTTGCTCAACATTGCCTTCAAGATAGTGTTTGATTCTCTGTCTATTAACAATGAACTTCTTACCAGAATCAATGTCTTGAAGCTCCCCATAACCATATGGTGATACACTTGTAATCACATATGGTCCCCTCCACCGGGATTTCAGTTTCCCAGGGAAAAGTGATGCGGGCAGAAATTGGTGAATTAAAAATTATTAGAATATATGCATTGTAAGTATAGTTCTTAACTCGCCAGAAATCCACCGCTCAATTTAGAAAGGTGTCACAGAAAATTGAAATTTAAAATACTGGGAGTATGAATCCCAGGTCGTCTCCCAACGAGTTGCAGGAAAGGGTGCTATTTTATTAATCAGATGTTTTTGAAAAGGGTTGAGTTGAGTAAACAGGAAATTAAATTGATGAAATTGAATAATGTAAATAAAACCCTTGACTGGGAGTTGATTACATGGAAGCCCTATCCTTGATGGAACATTCTTAAGATTAGTTGACAATTGAGAGTTATTTCGTTTAGTTATCCTTTACTAAGTAAGGGAAGGTAAAACAAGTTGGAGTGCTGTTCTATTCACAAGTCCAAATCCACTCTGGGGAGGATTGGTGTCAGGAATTAGAGAGCAATCCAACAATAACCCAATTACAACCTTTCTCTTGAATCTTCCAACTCAAGGGTTCCTTTCAATTAACTCCCCATCAAGTTAGGAAATTACTCACTCATTATAAAGGTAAAATTCATAGCATATGAAAAGGAATCAAAGAAAGACATTGTAAATAAAAATTAAAAATAATCAATTAAAAATAAAAGTGATCCTTATATTAAATAATCCTAAAAATATTTCAATGGTAAAATTAAACAAAGCAAGGAACATGGAAGAGTAAGCCAAGTAAAGAAAACGAACTAGAATGACGAAGTCTTGATGAGGTAATAACTCTTCTCAATATCCCAATGCAAAAAGCTAGAGAAACTAAAAATCCTAAGAGCTATCAATGTATATAGAAAAAACCTAGAGGAGGAGTAAAACTAGATCTAAAAACTAAAACTCTGTAGAATGAATGTTCCCTTTGGTTTCTGCTTGTTCTCTGGCTCTAGTCTGCTGTTCCGGGCCAAAAAACTGGGTCAAAATAGGGCACAAAATCGCCCCCAGCGAATCTGTAAATTATGCAGATCGCGCACGTCACGCGATTGCGTCGCTCATGCGGACGCGTCATTCGCGTTTCTGCTTTGCCACGCGGACGCGTCGTCCACGCCTCTGCGTCGCTGGTGCTTTTCCATTTCGCGCGGTCGCATCATCTATGCGGCCGCGTCACTGCGATTTGATCTTCTCCACGCGGTCGTCTCGTCCATGCGGCCGCGTCGCTTCTCGCTGGTCATCTCCTCAATTTCTTGTGTTCCTTCCATTTTTGTTAGCTTCCTTTCCAATCTCCAACTCATTCTTGCCCTATAAAGCCTGAAACGCTTAACACATAGATCACAGCATCGAATGGAATAAAGGAGAAGTAAAATGTATAATTAAAAGTCTCTAGGAAGCAGTTTTCACTCATGTAATAATTTCAGGAAGGAAATATAATTGCATGCTATTTTAATGAATAAGTGGGTCAGGATCATGATAAGACCACACAATTAAACACAATATAAACCATAAAATAGTGGTTTATCAACCTCCCCACACTTAAGCATTAGCATGTCCTCATGCTTAATTGAAGGAGATGAAGTAAATAAGTATGAACATGCAGAAACTCATGCAATGCAATGCAATCCCATATATATATGAATGCAACTATATGATTCTTGTCCACTTGATCAAAAGTAAATAAGTTCTTCAAAACAATTATAATTCAAATTCCACTAATTCAATTCTTATAAAGTAAGAGCAGATAAAAATGCAAGAGGATAGCTCATGAAAGCAGGAAACATAGAAATTCAAGCATGGAACCCTCACTGATGGTGTATGTACACTCTAGTCTTTCTAGTGTATAGGGTAATCACTCTATCCTTCTCTAATCATGCTCTCTAACTTTTGTTTTTCTCCTAATCAATCAACAACAGTAAACATACCATTGCAAACATCACGAAGTCTTTTCAAGGTTGTAATGGGGCTAAGGTAAAGGTAGGGATACATATATGGTCAAGTGAGCTTATAAATTGAATCTTTAATTAACCCAAGCTTCAACCCAACCTATATATTTTACATAACTTTGGAATTCATGCCTAGCTACCCAGAGTTCCCTTTTTTACATTCCATACTCATGTATTAACTTTTTATTTTAATTTTATCATATGTGCATTGATTTTTGAATTCTTAATTCAGCATTGGGGTAATTTTGTCCCCTTATTTATTGATTAATTTTTTTTTTAAATAAACATAGCTTATCAATGCACATAGATTTTTAATTCTTATAGTTTCACATGAGTAGGTGACGCCAGGGCATCTTGGCCAGTTTCACTGACCTTTTCTTTACTATTTTTAGGTTAGTTTCATGCATTTCTTTAGGAAATAAGCTAGTTTTGGGTAGATATTCACTTATGCCTTGATTCAAGCATACATTGTGCATTTTACATAATTTCATGAGGATTTTGCATAAGTTTAGTGACAATTATTATGTTGCAGTACTCATGACTTGGACTAGAGCTTTGATCCACTTTATTGATTGATTTTAGGACCAAAAGGAAGCAAGAAAAGGGGAGGTAGCTTGCAAGATTAATGAGAAAAGTGATTACCAATAACACTCTCAAAAAGCCATCAATGCCCACGTTAGAGAGTCACGTTAACTAAGTTAACGTGAACTCTAACGTGGAGAA
>NC_029787.2:69285189-69312314 GCF_000816755.2 Arachis ipaensis
GTTCTCGAAGGATGGCAAGGGCTACGTTAGAAGCAACGTTAACCTAGTTAACGTGGGCTTTAACGTGAAGCAAGAAGGGGCACACTGGAACGTTAGTTACAATGTTGAGTGTCACTAACGTTCTCGAAGGTTAACAAGGAAACGTTAAAAGCCACGTTAACCTAGTTAACGTGGGTTTTAACGTGAGGCAAAGGGGTGCATTGGAACGTTAGTGACAATGTTAAGTGTCACTAACATTCTCGAACTTATATTCTCACTAAATATTAACACCCCTGACGTCCTGAACTAAAGTCTCCGCCCACTTCGCACTTTCTCTCTGCAAGTAAAGCCAAGCCCAAATAAAGAAAGGAACTGCTTCAAACTAAAGATCCAAAGGCCCAAGACTTGAAGAATCACACTAGAAGCTGAGAAGAGTAGTATATATAGGAGTAGCTTTGAATTGAGAAAGAGTTCTGGAGGCTGGGAAAAAGAGAACTACTCTCTGTATTTTACTTTCTTTGTAATTTCTAGTTTTATGATGTATTCTCCATCTTTGTTTTCATTTTCAAGAGCTATGAACAACTAAACCCCTTTCATTGGGTTAGGGAGCTCTGTTGTAATTTGATGGATCAATACTAATTTTCATTATTCTTCTTCTATCTTTCCTCTTGATTTTACTTGAAAGCTTTCGATCTTCATCCAATTGAGTAGTTATCTTGGAAGAGAAGCTACTCAAACTTGGATCTCTTTTGAACCTTGAAAAAGGAATGAAGAGATCAAGCTAGAAATGCTTTCTCATGCTGGACCAAATTGGGTTTGGATGGGTATGTGACTATAACCCTCTCAATACTTGATTTGGGAAATGCATGTGGTATAATAGTGACCATACTTCATCTCTTCTCATGAGCAATTGACCAAGGAATTGGCTATTGATCAAGATTTGAGAGATTGAATTGTAAGAAATTGTAATTCAATCACTTAAGATTGCCAAGGAGATCAATGAGTGCATTGATTGAGGAAGAGATGAAAATGAACTTGATCCGGAGAATTGCAACATCTCCTAAGCCCAATGAACTCCCCATCTCTGATCTTACCCATTCTCTTTAATTTCTGCCATTTACTTTTATGAGCAAATCCCCCATTCCCATTTACAATTCTGCAATTTATTTTCAGTCATTTACTTCCAGTCCTTTAATTCTAGCATTTACTTTTCTGTTATTTACATTCCCGTTATTTTTATTTTCTGTAACTCTCAACCCAAATTCTGGATTCGCTCAACTAGAACATTCTTCTAATTAAAGTTGCTTGATCAATCAATCCCTGTGGGATTCGACCTCACTCTATTGTGAGTTCTTACTTGACGACAAATTCGGTACACTTGCCGAAGGGAGATTTGTTGAGAGACAAGTTTTTCGTGCATCAAGTTTATGGCGCCGTTGCCGGGGATTGATTGTGCATCAACAATGATTAAATTGGAAGATCACTAGATTGAGCATTTTTATTTTGTGAATTTCATTTTCTATTTGAGTGATTTACTTTTTGTTTTAGTTAAACTTCTTCCCTTCCCCCTCTACTCTTTTGTTTTTCTTTGTTATTTTCAATTATGTTTGCTAACCCACTAACTGTTTGATATATTACATCACCCACAACTAACAGTAATTCTGACACAAATACTGTCTGCACCTATTTTCTTTGCTTGTACTTGTTGGTTGTATGACAGGGAGAAGAAGCGGGGCTTCAACTTCCTTTGATTCTGAACCTGAGAGAACTTTCCTTAGACTAAGGAGGGAGGCAAAAGAAAAACATGTAGTTGGTGCTGAAGAAGAGGAGGAACACTTTGAGGAATACTTTGAACCAAACATGGAAGAAAATATGGAAAATCATCATGAAGAAGAGACTCACAACCATGGCAGAGGAGGTGGAGCAAATCATACTGGGGAGGATAGAAGAGTTTTGGGCTCTTACATCAATCCAAACCCAGGCAATTGTGGAAGTAGCATCCAAAAGCCAACAATCCATGCCAACAACTTTGAACTTAAACCACAACTCATCACCCTTGTTCAGAACAACTGTTCGTTTGGAGAAGGTGTTCAAGAATCTCTCTTATGAGTCAAAGAAGGCCGTAGACCATTCATCTCGAGGATCTTTGAACAAGAAAAAGACCATTGAGGAAGCCCTAGATGTTATCGAAATAGTAGCAGAAAACGACTACTTCTATGCTTCCAAAAGAGGGAACACAAGAGGAGTGATGGAGCTAAACAATGTAGATGCTCTGTTGGCCCAAAACAAGCTCATTACCCAGCAGCTAACTGACCTCACCAAGAAGATGGAGAGGAACCAAGTAGCAGCAATCTCATCTTCATCAACAATCCAAGAAGGAGTGAATGAAGAAGCAGAGGGGAGTCAGGAGCAAGCCAACTACATTGGGAATTCACCAAGGAAAAACTATGATCCATACTCCAAGACTTACTACCCTGGATGGAGAAACCACCCAATCTTTGGGTGGGGAAGTAAGCAAGATCAAAACCAAGACCAGAGGACATCTCAACACCCCCACAACAACACTTCTCCACACACTTATCAAAACCAAAATAGCACATCTGCTCTGAACCACTCATCAATTGATGACAAGCTCTCTAAGATCGAAACCTTCATTGAAGGAATATGCAGAGACATTCAAGACAGTAAAGCATTCAGAGAGGAAGTGCAGTCAAACATGCAGAATCAAAATGCTGCCATCACAAAACTGGAAACACAAATCAGCTATCTATTTAAGCAGCTTCCTAACCACAATTTTTGCTATGATGCCCATTCAAGCAAAAGGGATGAGTGTCAAGCTATCACACTTAGGAGTGGGAAGGAACTGAAGGAACATCCCCAAAAACCATAAGAAGAAGGCTCAAATGAAAAGGGAGAAGAGCAAGATGGAATGCAACCCCCCACGCCAAGTCTGCAGAAAGAAAAAAAGATACCCCAACTGAACATCTCAAGAGCTCCATACCCCCAGCTATTGAAGAAAAAGGAAGATGACAACCAGTTCTTGAAATTTTTGGAAATCTTCAAGAAGCTGCAAATCAACATACCATTTGCTGAAGCCATAGAACAAATGCCACTTTATGCCAAGTTTTTGAAGGAGCTAATGACTAAGAAGAGAAGCTGGAAGAACAATGGGACTGTGATACTAACTGAAGAGTGCAGTGCTATCATTCAGCATAAACTACCTCAGAAACTGAAGGATCCTGGGAGTTTTCAGATCCCTTGCATTATAGGAGAAATCACAGTAGAAAAGGCTCTTTGTGACTTAGGGGCCAGCATCAATTTGATGTCAGTAGCTATGATGAGAAAGATGAAAATTGAGGAGGCTAAACCAACAAAAATGGCTCTACAACTGGCAGACCGGTCATTCAAATTCCCTCACGGGATAGTAGAGGATTTGCTAGTAAAAGTAGGAGATTTCATATTCCCAGCAGATTTTGTGGTGCTGGACATGCAGGAAGACGCCAAGACCTCCATCATCTTGGGAAGGCCATTCTTGGCCACTGCTGGAGCTGTCATTGATGTTCAGAAGGGTGACCTCACCCTGAAATTACACAATGAAAAGATGACATTCAATGTGTTCAAGGCCATGAGTTATCCATCGGAACAATTGGGGGAATGCATGAGGTTAGATGCACTTGAGGATGAAGTGGAGGAGAATTTTGAAGAAGATGAACCTGAAGAGAACGAAAGATTGGTGGAGGAAGAATCTGAATCAAGTGAGGAGGTAGCTACAGCAGAAATACATATACCAGATGCACCAAAGGAAGGGAACGAAAAATCAGAATCACCCAAACTTGAACTCAAAGCATTGCCACCTACTCTCAAATATGCATATCTAGGAGAAAATGAAAACTACCCAGTGATCATAAATTCATCCCTCAGTCAAGATCAAGAGGACGAACTACTCAAGGTGCTGCGGGAGCATAAGGATGCCATTGGATGGACCCTTGCTGACTTGAAGGGAATCAGTTCAGCCATATGCATGCATAAAATACTGTTGGAAGATGATGCCAAGCCATCAATTCAATCCCAAAGAAGGCTGAACCCAATCATGAAGGAAGTGGTACAGAAAGAGGTTATGAAGCTTTGGCAAGGAAGGGTCATATACCCAATTTCGGACAGCCCTTGGGTTAGCCCCATACATGTTGTGCCAAAGAAGGGAGGGATCACTGTGGTTACCAATGAGAAGAATGAGCTCATACCTACAAGGACCATCACAGGATGGCGGATGTGCATAGACTACAGGAAACTCAATGAGGCTACACGAAAGGACCATTTTCCCCTTCCATTCATGGATCAGATGTTGGAAAGACTTGCAGGGCACGCATATTATTGTTTTCTCGACGGTTATTCAGGATATAACCAAATAGTGGTTAATCCAAGAGACGAAGAGAAAACCTCATTTACCTGTCCGTATGGAGTGTTTGCCTATAGGCGTATGCCATTTGGATTATGTAATGCCCCTACAACTTTTCAACGCTGCATGCTTTCTATCTTTTCAGATATGATAGAAAAATTCATTGAAGTTTTTATGGATGATTTCTTGGTATTCAGAGATTCTTTTCCTAGTTGCCTACATCACCTCGCCTTGGTATTGAAAAGATGCCAAGAGACCAATTTGGTCTTGAACTGGGAAAAATGCCACTTCATGGTGACAGGAGGAATAGTCCTTGGTCACAAGGTCTCTCACCAAGGCATTGAGGTTGATAGAGCTAAAGTAGAACTTATTGAAAAACTACCCCCACCCAGTGATGTCAAGGCAATTAGAAGTTTTTTAGGGCATGCGGGTTTTTACAGAAGGTTCATCAAAGATTTTTCAAAGATAGCCAAGCCCTTAAGCAATCTCCTTGTATCTGATACACCATTCATCTTTGATGAAACATGCATGCTAGCATTTGCACATTTAAAAATGAGGTTATCCTCTGCTCCTATCATTTCCCCACCTGATTGGAACCTACCATTTGAATTGATGTGCGATGCATCTGATTTTGCAGTTGGAGCGGTGTTAGGACAAAGGAAAGATAACCTAGTTCGTGTGATATACTATGCTAGCAAAGTCCTTAATGAAACTCAAAGAAATTATACCACTACTGAAAAGGAGTTGCTAGCAATAGTTTTTGCATTTGACAAATTTAGATCATACCTCATTGGTGCTAAAGTGATTGTTTTTACAGATCACACAGCACTTAAATATTTGTTTGCCAAGCAAGAATCAAAGCCAAGACTAATAAGGTGGATCTTACTGTTGCAGGAATTCGATATTGAAATCAGAGATAAGAAAGGAGTGGAGAACAAGGTGGCAGATCACCTATCCAGAATCCCTCATGATCAAGGTGGAGAGAATGATACAAATGTGAACGAGCTCTTCCATGATGAGCAATTGATGACAGTTCACAAAGCACCATGGTTCGCAGATATTGCAAATTTCAAGGCAACTGGGGCATTACCCCCAGAGATCAATAAACATCAAAAGAGGAAGCTCATGAATGATGCAAAATACTTTGTCTGGGACGAGCCATATCTCTTCAAGAAATGTTCAGATGGAATTCTTAGAAGATGTGTTTCGGAAGAGGAAGGGAGAGAAGTCCTGTGGAACTGCCACGGTTCATGCTATGGCGGGCATTTTGGAGGGGACAAAACTGCAGCAAAGGTGTTACAAAGCGGATTCTTTTGGCCCACCCTTTTCAAGGATGCCAAGGAACTAGTAAAAAGCTGCAATGAATGCCAAAGATCTGGAAACCTGCCCAAAAGAAATGCCATGCCACAAAATTTCATCTTGGAACTGGAAATGTTTGATGTGTGGGGAATTGATTTCATGGGACCATTCCCAACCTCATATGCAAACAAGTACATCCTGGTAGCAGTGGATTATGTTTCCAAATGGGTAGAGGCTATTGCAACCCCAACTAATGATAACAAGGTAGTCATGAACTTCCTCAGGAAGAATATCTTTAGCCGGTTTGGAGTCCCAAGAGCTCTCATCAGTGATGGAGGGAGCCACTTTTGTAACAAACCACTAGAAGCTCTCCTCTTACGATATGGGGTAAAACACAAAGTAGCCACACCTTACCATCCTCAAACAAGTGGGCAAACTGAGATATCCAACAGAGAGCTGAAGAGGATCCTGGAGAAGACTGTGGGCGCATCTAGAAAGGATTGGTCGAAAAAGTTGGATGATGCTCTTTGGGCATACAGAACAGCATTCAAAACTCCACTTAGAATGTCTCCATATCAACTAGTCTATGGGAAGGCTTGTCACTTACCACTGGAGCTGGAACACAAAGCTCTTTGGGCTATCAAGATACTAAATTTTGACAGCATTGCTACTGGTGCAAAAAGGATCTTGCAGCTACAAGAGATGGAGGAATTCAGGTCACAAGCCTATGAAAACACTAAGATGTATAAAGAAAAGGCAAAGAGAAAATATGACATGCATCTGGCACCCAGGAGTTTCGAAAAAGGGCAGCAAGTACTCCTTTACAATTCTACAGCAAAAACTAGGATGATGACAAAGAGAGAGGGGGACCAGAGATCATCACCCGAAGGTTGTATTATTACCTAATTCCATTGTACTCAGAATTGTTGAAAGTTGGAAGTTCGAATGCACTTTTGATTTGTAGTTACACGTAGTTGAACCCTTTTTAAATTCTGTCTTTTAAGTTCTGAATAGGTCTATGTACACTAGTCTTTATGTTACTGCACCATCACTTAACTTACTTGTATGCTGTCCCTTTAAATCAAATTGAAGAAGAGAATGATTATGTTTTTAAAAGACCAGAGTAGAGTTCATAATGTGGAAGTGCATTCATGAATCTTTGGGGTAGTCATAAGTTAGCTAAATTGGTTCAACCACAAGGCTGGGATGACAATTATATGGCCTGAATACTTTGCTTTGGATACACTCATAAGACTAAGTTAATAACAAGATCCAAAGAAGAGAAAAGGGAAAGAACAATGGAAGTGAAAAATAAAAGAAAAAGAGTAAGCAATAAGGCTAGGCATCAATGGTTTTAATCTTGAGGCAAGTGTCTGTGGTGCTCCTGTGTGAGGGATCTACTTGGATGAATAAGCTCTTAGGGGTGCCTTATCACTTGGTAACTTGGGTTAACTAACTCGGGATTATCAGCTGAAAGTCCACTATCAAGAGTAACCTTCACATTATTCCTTTTTGGCCCTCCTATCCACTGATGCTCAAAGCCTTGGGATCCTTTTTATTACCCTTGCCTTTTGGTTTTAAGAGCTTTGGCTTTTTCTGCTTGCTTTCTCCTTTTTTCTCTCTCTCTTTTTTTTTTTTTCTACAAGCTTTGTTCTTTGCTGCTTTTTCTTGCTTCAAGAATCATTTTTATGATTTTTCAGATTCTCAATAACATGTCTCATGTTCATCATTCTTTCAAGAGCCAACATATTTAACAGTCTTAAACAACAAATTCAAAAGATATATGCACTGTTCAAGCATTCATTCAGAAGACAGAAAGCATTGCCACCACATTTAACTAATTAGAATTTCTCTTATTAAAACTCGAAATTTTATTGCTTCTTATTCAAAAGATCTACTACTTTATTCATGTTAGCTGGTGATGAGAAAAATAAACTATAGCTTAATTGGAGATAAAATCAAAATAGGTACTAATTACTACTATATGACTCCTAAGGTAAAATTAAAATAAGAACAGTTATCACAGAGTTAAGGCTAAGATTAGAACTCAACAACCTTGAGGTTTGGGAAGTGGATGTTCCTCTAGTCTGTGAGGTGCTTGGTCCTTCAAGAGAAAATTTCTGGCGCTTCAGTTCCTTTAAATCACGCCCTTGCTCCTCTTGGAGTGGGTTGTTTTCCTTTAGGGGCCATGATCTTAGTGATCACGGATAAGCACACCAAACTTAGAGCTTTGCTTGTCCTCAAGCAAAAGAAAAAGAAGGAGATGGGTAGAAGGAGAGCTCCTCCCCACCATCCTGGCGTTTGAACGCCCAAACACTGCCTGTTTTGGGCGTTCAACGCCCAAATGCTGCTCTCCTGGGCGTTCAACGTCTAGTTGTTGCCCTTTTCTGGCGTTGAACGCCAGATAGCTATCCTTACTGGCATTTTCCTGCCAGTAAGCTCCCTATCTCTGTTTTGTGTGTAGATTCCTTCTGTAACCCTGTAAACTTATGGAAATGATTCTTTACCTTAGTGTCAGTGAACTTTATAAAAATAAATAAAAATAAAAATAGGGTAAAATGCTTAGAGGATTGTTGCCCCATGGCTGGGTTGCCTCCCAGCAAGCGCTTCTTTATTGTCTTTAGCTGGACCTTGCTGAGCTTTTAATCTAGCTTCAGCCTTGAGCATTCTTGCTCAATGTTGCCTTCAAGATAATGCTTGATTCTCTGTCCATTGACAATGAACTTCTTATCAGAATCAATATCTTGAAGCTCTACATAACCATATGGTGACACTCTTGTAATCACGTATGGTCCTCTCCACCGGGACTTTAGTTTCCCGGGAAATAGCCTGAGTCTAGAGTTAAACAACAGGACCTTCTATCCTGGTTTAAAGATTCTAGATGACAGCTTTCTGTCATGCCATTTTTTTTATTTTTCTTTATAAAGCTTAGCATTTTCGAAAGCTGTGAATCTGAATTCCTCCAGCTCATTTAGCTGGAGCAATCGTTTTTCTCAGCAGAGCTTATGATCACTGGAAAAGTGTCACCTTCTCCTAGAAATGCATATTTCAAGGATGGTGGCAGTGGCTTGAGCTCTGGTTTAGGAGGTTTTTCCTCTTTCAGAAGAAAGTTCAGAGGCTCTTTCATGTCCCCTGAATCCTCCAAATCAGGCTGAACATCTTTAAACATGTCTTCCAACTCTGATTCGAGACTCTCAGCCATGTTGATCTCTTCTACCAAAGAGTCAATAAGGTCAACTTTCATGCAGTCTGTTGATGTGTCTGGATGCTGCATGGCTTTGACAGCGTTCAATAGCTGTGTGTTGGTGGATCACCGTTGTCAATGGCTACCTTCCATCCTTCCAGTGAAAACTACGCTCACGCGCTCTGTCACAGCACGGCTAATCACCGGTTGGTTCTCGATCCGGTTGGAATAGGATTTACTATCCTTTTGCATCTGTTACTAACGCCCAGCCTTCAGGAGTTTGAAGCTCGTCACAGTCATTCAATCCTTGAATCCTACTCGGAATGCCACAGACAAGGCTTAGACTTTCCGGATTCTCATGAATGCCGCCATCAGTTCTAGCTTATACCACGGAGATTCTGATTAAAGAATCTAAGAGATACTCATTCAATCGGATATAGAACGGAGGTGGTTGCCAGGCACACGTTCATGGTTTGAAGAAGGTGATGAATGTCACAGATCATCACCTTCATCACATTTAAGCGCGAATGAACATCTTAGATAGGAACAAGCGTGTTTGAATGGAAAACAGGAATACTTGCATTAATTCATTGAGACACAGCAGAGCTCCTCACCCCCAACAATGGGGTTTAGAGACTCATGCCGTCAGAGAATACAAAGTTTAGATCTAAAATGTCATGAGATACAAAATAAGTCTCTAAAAGTTGTTTAAATACTAAACCAGTAGCCTAGGGTTACAAAATATTGGCAGAGGACTGGCGTTGAACGCCAGTTTACGTCGTCTATTATTGTGCAAAGTATGGACTATTATATATTGCTGGAAAGCCCTGGATGTCTACTTTCCAACGCAATTGGAAGCACGCCATTTCGAGTTCTGTAGCTCCAGAAAATCCACTTTGAGTGCAGGGAGGTCAGAATCCAACAGCATCAGCAGTCCTTTTTCAGCCTGAATCAGATTTTTGCTCAGCTCCTTCAATTTCAGCCAAATAAATACCTGAAATTACAGAAAAACACACAACTCATAGTAAAGTCCAGAAATATGAATTTTTCCTAAAAAATACTAGAAATAGACTAAAAACTAACTAAAACATACTCAAAACTATATGAAATTATCCCCAAAAAGCGTATAAAATATCCGCTCATCAGACACCAAGGTCTCAAGAAAAGAAAATAAATACACTAAATGCCTGTAGTGTGTATGTATGGGAGATAGGCTTGAGGGAGTAAGTCCTTAGGAGTGTCTCAACACCTAGCACCTTGAACCAACTGGTTCGGAAGTGTTGGCTGAAAGCTTATCTTAAAGAGTTGCCCCCTTACAGAGCACTTAGCCTAAATAACACAAACAACCCTTGAAATAACAATAATAAAAGGATCAATAAATAAAGGTCTCATGGGATATAAACAAAGTGGGTGTTTTAGGACATGATAAAGGTCTGAAAGCAAGTAATGGAATGAACCTAAGTTGCTATGCATGAAACCACCAAAAAATCAGTAACATAACTTCCACAAGAATGACTCATTCCT
Source organism: Arachis ipaensis (assembly GCF_000816755.2). Classification (NCBI taxonomy): domain Eukaryota; kingdom Viridiplantae; phylum Streptophyta; class Magnoliopsida; order Fabales; family Fabaceae; genus Arachis; species Arachis ipaensis. The sequence goes on from NC_029787.2 coordinate 69,295,572, forward strand.
CTGGATATTCCATTCATCATTCTCTTGTTCCAGTACTTGCTTAGGGACAAGCAAGCTTTAAGTTTGGTGTTGTGATGCCAGGGCATCTTTTCAATTGAGTAGTTATCTTGGAAGAGAAGCTACTCAAACTTGGATCTCTTTTGAACCTTGAAAGAGGAATGAAAAGATCAAGCTGGAAATGCTTTCTCATGCTGGACCAAATTGGGTTTGGATGGGTATGTGACTATAACCCTCTCAATACTTGATTTGGGAAATGCATGTGGTATAATCAGTGACCATACTTCATCTCTTCTCATGAGCAATTGAAATATAGAACAAATGGGATTTAAAGGCTCAAAGTGGTAAACAAATGTAATTGAAAATGGTAGGCTTAATTTGGATAAGTGAGTTTAAACAAAAGATGGCCTCAATCATATGCAAGCATATAAATATAATAAATATTGGACATATAGGATGAAACAAAATACAGATTACAATCATAAAGAAGTAAACACACAAGAATAAATTAATTATGGTTAAATAGTGTAACCATGCATAAAGGCTCAAATCTTCACAGGTTGTGTGTTCTTTAGCTCAAACATCATGTTCCAAATACAACTTCAAGCAAATTTATCATAAAAATTTTAAAAATTAGTGAAATTTTGTTCCAAAGATAGAGTCTTAGAAGAAACTTATTGTCTTTTCAATCAAGTAGAGCATGCATGCAACTAACCTATTACTATGCAATTTATCCTATTCTATAAAAGAAAGAAAATCTAACTAAATATCCTAATTTATTGGTGCTAAGGAAGAGAAATTACCTCCGAAAGTCAGGTACTGACTGACCTCCCCACACTGAAGGCTTTGCACCGTCCTCGGTGCCATCTGTCAGGAATAGAGGTGGGCTGGTTGCAATATCTCCACAGTCGGGACCATCATGGCTCCCTGTGCTGGTAAAAGAAGCGGAGTCCAGGGTATCTGAGTCCTTGAAGTATCCCTTGAGTAGCTCCTTGAGGTGTTTGAATCGGCGCTCTCTTAACTTCACTTTTTGTTCTTGCCGATCCAATCTTTGGATTATCTGCTGGAGTAGTTCATCAGTTGTAGGTGCTTGTGGTATTGGAGAAGGGATGTCTTCAACCGGAGCAGTGGGAAGGCTTGTAGTGGCTGTTGAAAGTCTGAGGTATTTCCCATTAGGAACATACTGATCATCCCGTGGAAGCATGGCTTTGGTGTCTCCAGCTCTATAGGAAACTCCGGTTGGTGAGACAAGATCTGAGACCAAGGCGGGAAAATGTAAGTTGCCCGCGATTTGTACGTGTCCCATGGCATTCCGGATATGTCTTGGTAGATTCAGAGGCTGGTCTGTAAGGATGCACCATAGTAGAACGGCCATGTCTGCAGTGAAGAAGGACTCGTGAGTGCTCAGAAAGATGTAATGGGACATGATCTGTGCCCATACGCGAGCCTCCATGGTAAGTGCTGAAGCCAATATACCCTTAGGGCGGGTACGATGGTATCCATAGATCCAACGGCTGCCAGGTAGTGCGATAACTCTGAGAACAGCTTCCCAGTCAAATTGGTACATCTGGCGCTTGAGTGCGGCTTCTTGAAAGGCGTCCATTCCTTCTGGAATAGGGGGAAGACTCAAAGCTTGTTGAATAGCCTCTTCTGTAATGGGGACTTGCTTTTGACGGACAAAGACAGGCTGCATGGTGGGCAGGTAGAAGTTAGAGTAGAACTCGACTACCCAAGAGAGATTGACCTGCCTTGGCTGTCTCCATAGGAAATCCCATTGTCGTCGTTCAATTTGCGGCTCAACAAAGGTAGCAATATTGGGCGGGAGGATAAGAAGGTATTCGTTGTTATAGCTCCTTTCTGCCAGGATGGAGAACATCTGCTCACAGTAGCGATTGAGAAATCGCGCAGTGTCCTTCGCTGGAAAGGCTTTCTCCTTTTCATCAACCTTGATGATCCTCTTAACTCGTTTTGTTGAGGGCTTGACTGCAGTTGAAGAAGGCTCTGCCACTAGTGCTCTTTTAGTTCCTCTTCTTGCTGGAGGTTTGGGAGTAGCTTTCTCTTTTCCTTTCTTGGTGGCCATCCTGAAAAAGGGAAGAGAAAGTAAATTAAATTCGAAGAGACATATAGCAATGAAGAGAACCAAAAAGGATGGTTGTAAATGCACATTAAAAGGTAAATGATGTCAACACATGCTCATGACTACATGTGAAAGATCATTAATGGAAAATAGTTAGTGCATATGATGATAAGTGAATGCAAGGTGTTTATTGGCATGCCGGCAAAGGGCATGAGTGGCATAGACCAAGCATTACTTTGTAACAAACCATCACGTTTGTATTGACAATTAAATTCAATTAATATAATAGTAAAGGGGATTTGTGAAAAGTAAGCATTGAATAGTAGAATAACATAGAGAAGTGCATAATGCCATATGGGCTTTTTCACAAACACATAGCATGCAAGGTAAATAAAGTATAGAAAGTATTAAAGTGAACATGCAAGCAACCCTTTAAAGAAAATAATATATAATTGTCAAACAATTTGCAACAATCCACAAGCATATAATGAGGAATAATGACTCAAATAAAATTCCAACACCATGTAAAAAAAAAGGAAAGAAGAAGAAGGAAAATATGAATAATGAAAAGAAAAAGAAAAGAAAAGAAAATAACATATAAAATAAGAAGAATGATAGTAAAGAAAGGGGTGAAGAAGAAAATAAAACCTTGTTAATGGAGGTGAGGGAGAGAGAGAGTGAAAGGTAAGAAAGAGGGAAGAAGGGAGAAGGAAGAAGTAAGGAGGGAAAAGAAAAATTAGGATTAGAGAGGAAAAAGATAAGATATTTTGGCAATTCAGGTTGAGCTGTGCGGCGCAAGCGACGCGGCCGCGTGGGGCACGCGTTCGCGTGATTGCGCTTCAAGTAAGGTGACGCGATCGCGTGGCCCATGTTAGGCTTCTGGCGCGAGTGCAGCCTCGCGCCTACACAACTCTCTGTTCAAATTGATGTATTTGCCAAAATTGGGGTGACGCGATCGCGTGGGGCATGCGATCACGTGAGTGGGCAGTTTATGGGGTATGACGTGGCCGCGTGGGGCACGCGGTCGCGTGAGGGGGATTGCGTGTCCAGCGCCAGTCCAGCACCACTCTAGCACAACTTTCAGCTGTGCACGCGTTTTACGTCGAAAATCAGGGCACGCGGTAGCGTGGAAGGCCATTATGCCCATATGCCGCGGACGCGTCGGCGACGCGGTCACGTTGGCTGCTTTGTGCCACTGGCACTCCTCCAGCCACGCTCCAGCATGACTCTCTGTTCCTTTTTATTTTTCTCTCCTCTCCTTACCACGCGGACGCGTCGCTGATGCGGTCGCGTCGCGTAGCTCTCTTTTTTTTTTTTAAATATGTTAATGCAGATGCACAAAAATACTAATAAAGAGAAGAGTTATTGAATAAGAAAAATTAAAAATAAAGAAAAGAACGATCATACCATGGTGGGTTGTCTCCCACCTAGCACTTTGCTTCAACGTCTGTAAGTTGGAGGCTCCACTAGCTCAGTCTGTGGCTATGTGGGGATCTTCCAAGAGGAAGATCTCGAGTTCCTTGTCTTTCTTCCGTTTTTCGCCATGGTACAGCTTTAAATGATGTCCATTAACTTTGATAAGCTCCGAGCTCGAAGGATGGATAAGGTGATAAACTCCGTACGGTTCGGCCTTCTCTACTCTGTATGGACCTTCCCATCTTGATCTCAACTTGCCTGGCATGAGCCTCAGTCGAGATTTGTAAAGGAAAACTGAGTCCCCAGGTTGGAACTCTTTCCTCTTGATGTTCTGGTCATGTACAGCCTTCATCTTCTCCTTGTGTAGTCTTGAGTTCTCATAAGCTTCTAGACGAAGGCTCTCTAGTTCTTGCAGTTGCAACTTCCTTTCAGCTCCGGCTTTCTCAATTCCCATATTGCACTCCTTGACTGCCCAAAAGGCTTTGTGCTCTATTTCTACCGGGAGATGACAAGCTTTTCCATAGACTAAACGAAAAGGATTCATTCCAATGGGTGTTTTGTATGCTGTTCTGTATGCCCAGAGTGCATCTTGTAGCCTGGTGCTCCAGTCTCTTCTATGAAGCTTTACTATCTTCTGCAAGATACGCTTTATCTCTCTATTTGACACCTCGGCTTGCCCATTGGTCTGAGGATGGTATGCTGTTGCAACCTTATGAATTATCCCATGCTTCTTCATTAGTCCTGTTAGTCTCCTGTTACAAAAATGGGTGCCTTGATCGCTCACGATTGCTCGTGGGGATCCAAAGCGACAGATAATATGGTTTCCCACAAAGGAAACAACAGTGTTAGCATCATTAGTGCGGGTAGGAATTGCTTCCACCCATTTGGAAACGTAATCCATAGCTAACAATATATAAAAATAACCATTAGAATTTGGAAACGGACCCATGAAGTCAAGGCCCCAAACATCAAAGATTTCACAGAAAAGCATATATTGTTAAGGCATCTCATTCCTTTTGGATATATTACCAAATTTTTGGCATGGGAGGCAAGATTTACAAAATTCAGCGGCGTCTCTAAAAAGAGTAGGTCACCAGAATCCACAGTGTAAGATTTTTCTAGCAGTTCTTTGGGGGCCAAAATGTCCTCCACTCTCAGATGAGTGACAGGCCTCTAAGATGGACTGGGATTCTGATTGAGGCACACACCGTCTAATTACCTGATCAGTGCCACATCTCCATAAATATGGCTCATCCCATATATAATATTTAGACTCGCTTTTCAGCTTGTCTCTTTGATGCTTAGAAAAGTTTGGAGGAAATGTGCGGCTAACTAGATAATTAGCTACAGGTGCATACCAAGGGGATACTTCAGATACTGCTTGCAAGTTATCAAAAGGAAAATTATCATCTATAGGAGTAGAATCATCCTTAATGTGCTCAAGGCGACTTAAATGGTCTACCACTAAATTCTGGTTACCACTCCTATCCTTTATTTCTAAATCAAATTCTTGTAATAGCAGTATCTAACGTATAAGTCTTGGTTTGGACTCCTTTTTAGCTAATAGATACTTTAAAGCTGCATGGTCCGAATACACTACTACTCTAGTACCAAGTAAATAAGCTCGGAATTTATCCAGAGCAAAAACAATAGCGAGAAGCTCTTTCTCAGTAGTAGTATAATTGGACTGGGCAGTGTCTAAAGTCTTAGATGCATAAGCAATAACAAAAGGATCCTTACCTTCGCGCTGAGCCAGCACTGCTCCTACTGCATGGTTGGAAGCATCGCACATGATTTCAAACGGCTGGCTCCAGTCTGGTCCTCTCACAATTGGAGCTTGAGTCAGGGCGGTCTTCAGTTTATCAAATGCTTGTTTGCAATCATCACTAAACTCGAACTTAATATCCTTCTGCAGTAATCTGGATAAGGAAAGTGCTACCTTACTGAAGTCCTTAATAAATCTCCTGTAAAAACCTCCATGGCCAAGGAACGAACGGACTTCCCTCACAGAAGAGGGGTAAGGTAAACTAGAAATAACATTCACCTTTGCTGGGTCTACAGAAATGCCAGTATTAGATACACATGTCCTAATACAATCCCTTGTTTCACCATAAAATGACATTTTTCAAAATTCAATACAAGGTTTGTATTATCACATCTATCTAATACTCTAGATAATCCATCTAAGCAAAGGCTAAAAGAATCACCATAAATGCTAAAATCATCCATAAAAACCTCCATACAGTCCTCAATAAGATCAGAGAAAAGACTCATCATACACCTTTGGAAAGTAGCTGGTGCATTGCACAAGCCAAAGGGCATTCTCTTGTAAGCATAAGTCCCAAAAGGACATGTAAAAGTGGTATTTTCCTGATCCTCAGGAGCTATATGAATCTGGAAATAACCTGTGTAACCATCTAAAAAACAATAATGGGATTTACCTGACAGGCGATCCAGCATTTGATCAATGAATGGAAGTGGGTAGTGATCCTTACGGGTAGCTTGGTTGAGACGCCTGTAATCAATGCAGACTCTCCAAGCATTCTGAACTCTAGTTGCTATGAGCTTTCTGTGCTCATTCTCCACTGTAGTGACTCCAGACTTCTTGGGTACCACTTGTACTGGGCTAACCCATTCACTATCTGAAATGGGATAGATGATACCTGCTTCCAATAGTCTGGTCACTTCCTTTTTGACAACTTCCAAGATAGTGGGATTCAATCTTCTTTGGGGTTGACGGACAGGTCTTGCTCCCTCTTCTAAAAATATTCTGTGCTCACATACTTGAGGGTTGATGCCTACTATGTCTGCCAAACTCCACCCAATTACTTTTTTGTGCCTCCTCAGTACATCAAGTAACTATTCTTCTTGTTGAGAAGTAAGTTCCCTTGCAATGATAACCGGAAACTTCTGCTCATCTTCAAGATAAGCATATTTGAGATGTGGAGGAAGGGGTTTCAACTCTAACTTCTGATCATGGGTAGGCCCTCATTGTCAGTTAAGAGGGTCCCCACACTTGGACCTTGTCCAGTGTGTCTCTCTGCTAATTCTTCCTTGTGAACTGCAGCTACAGTTTCATCTATGACATCACACTGGAAGATAGAATGATCTTCTGGAGGGTTGTTTATGACTCCATTCAGATTGAAGATTACTATTCGGCCATCTATTTCAAAAGAGTATGTTCCTGAAAAAGCATCCAATTTGAATTTTGATGTCTTCAGGAATGGTCTTCCAAGTAGGATTGATGATGGCTTATTCGAGTCATTATGGGGCATCTCCAAGATATAAAAATCAGTGGGAAATGTAAGCCCTTTAATGTTCACTAAAACATCTTCAGCAACTCCAGCCACTGTAATAATGCTTTTATCTGCTAACACAAAATGAGCTGCCGACCTTTTTAAGGGAGGGAGCCTCAAAATATCATATATAGACAAAGGTATTATACTAACACAGGCACCTAAATAACACATGCAATCATAAATTACTACTCCACCAATAGTACAACTAACTATACAAGGACCTGGGTCACTACACTTCTCAGGTAATCCTCCCATTAAAGCAGATATGGAACTACCTAAAGGAATAGTTTCTAATTCATGAATTTTGTCCTTATGTATACATAAATCTTTTAGAAACTTTGCATATTTAGGTACTTGTTGAATAACATCAAAAAGAGGAACGGTTACCTCAACCTTTTTGAATATTTCTACCATTTTGGGATCGGGTTCCAGTTGCTTCCTGGGCTTCCTTGCAAGTTGTGGAAAGGGAATGTGAGTAGTGTTTTCTGCAGTGTCTGCGCCTTTTGGTGCTTCCTCTTGTGGTTGCACTTCTTCTTCTTCAGCTATGTCATGTATGTCCTCTTCTTCTTCGACATCTTCTATTTCAACTACCTCTTCAGCTGAGGCGTGTTCTGGTGAGCTTGGCTCCTCCTGATTCCTCTCCTGCAGTGTGGTTCCGGACCTCAGGGTGATGGCATTAATGCCTCCCTTTGGATTGGGTAATGATTGAGAGGGGATTCCAGTGGAGCTTGAAGGTTGGTTACTGGAATTTTGCATTGATCCAATCTGTGAAACAAGAGCTTGCAAAGAGTATACAGGAAATTAAATTGATGAAATTGAATAATGTAAATAAAAGCCTTGACTGGGAGTTGATTACATGGAAGCCCTATCCTTGATTGAACATTCTTAAGATTAGTTGACAATTGAGAGTTATTTCGTTTAGTTATCCTTTACTAAGTAAGGGAAGGTAAAACAAGTTGGAGTGCTGTTCTATTCACAAGTCCCAATCCACTCTGGGGAGGATTGGTGTCAGGAATTAGAGAGCAATCCAACAATAACCCAATTACAACCTTTCTCTTGAACCTTCCAACTCAAGGGTTCCTTTCAATCAACTCAAAAATCCTAAGAGCTATCAATGTATATAGAAAAAACCTAGAGGAGGAGTAAAACTAGATCTAAAAACTAAAACTCTGTAGAATGAATGTTCCATTTGGTTTCTACTTGTTCTCTGGCTCTAGTCTGCGGTTGCGGGCTAAAAAATGGGTCAAAATAGGGCCCGAAATCGACCCCAGCGAATCTCTAAATTATGCAGATCGCGCACGTCACGCGGTTGCGTCGCTCATGCGGACGCGTCATTCGCGTTTCTGCTTTGCCACGCGGACGCATCGTCCATGCCTCTGTGTTGCTCGTGCTTTTCCATTTCGCGCGGTCGCGTCATCCATGCGGCCGCGTCACTGCGATTTGATCTTCTCCGCGCGGTCGTCTCGTCCATGCGGCCGCGTCGCTTCTCGCTGGTCATCTCCTCAATTTCTTGTGTTCCTTCCATTTTTGCTAGCTTCCTTTCCAATCTCCAACTCATTCTTGCCTTATAAAGCCTGAAACACTTAACACACAGATCTCTAGGAAGCAGTTTTCACTCATGTAATAATTTCAAGAAGGAAATATAAATGCATGCTATTTTAATGAATAAGTGGGTCAGGATCATGATAAGACCACACAATTAAACACAATATAAACCATAAAATAGTGGTTTATCAAATAGCCTGAGCCTAGAGTTAAACAACAGAACCTTTTGTCCTGGTTCAAAGATTCTTGATGACAGCTTTCTGTCATGCCACCTTTTTTATTTCTCCTTATAAAGCTTGGCATTTTCGAAAGCAGTGAGTCTAAATTCCTCTAGCTCATTTAGCTGGAGTAATCTTTTTTCTCTGGCTAATTTGGTATGAAAGTTCAAGAATCTGGTTGCCCAGTAGGCCTTATGTTCCAGTTCCATGGGCAGATGACAGGCCTTACTATACACAAGCTGGTATGGAGAGGTCCCTATAGGATTCTTGAATGCTGTTCTGTAAGCCCATAGAGCATCATCCAAGTTTTTTGCCCAATCCTTTCTACTGGCACTTACAGTCCGTTCCAGGATACTCTTTAGTTCTCTATTAGAGACTTTAGCTTGCCCATTTGTCTATGGATGATATGGAGTGGCCACCTTGTGGCTAATCCCATACCGGAGCATGGTAGAATAAAGCTGTTTGTTGCAGAAATGAGTGCCCCCATCACTGATTAGTACTCTAGGGACACCAAACCTGCTGAAGATATGTTTCTGGAGGAACTTCAGCACTGTCTTAGTATCATTAGTGGGTGTGACAATGGCCTCTACCCATTTTGATACATAATCGACTGCCACCAGAATATAAGTGTTTGAGTATGATGGTGGGAAAGGTCCCATGAAGTCAATTCCCTATACATCAAACAACTCAATCTCCAAGATCCTTTGTTGAGGCATGGCGTAACCATGAGGCAGATTACCAGCTCTTTGCCAGCTGTCACAGTTACGTACAAACTCTCGGGAATCTCTATATAGGGTAGGCCAGTAAAAGCCACATTGGAGGACCTTGGTGGCTGTTCGCTCACCTCCGAAATAGCCTCCATATTGTGATCCATGGCAATGCCATAAGATCTTCTGTGTTTCTTCTCTAGGCACACACCTACGGATTATTCCGTCTACACATCTCTTAAAGAGATAGGGTTCATCCCACAAGTAGAACTTTGCATCAGTAATTAATTTTTTCTTTTGTTGCCTGCTGTACTCCTTGGGTATGAACCTTGCAGCTTTATAGTTTGCTATGTCTGCAAACCATGGTGTTTCCTGAATGGCGAATAAATGCTCATCCGGAAAGGTTTCAGAGATCTCAAAAGTGGGGGGGACGCCCCTTCTATTGGCTCTATCCGGGACAGATGATCAGCCACTTGGTTCTCTGTCCCTTTTCTGTCTCTTATTTCTATATCAAACTCTTGCAGAAGCAACACCCATCTTATAAGCCTGGGATTTGAATCCTGCTTTGTGAGTAGATATTTAAGAGCAGCATGGTCAGTGTACACAATCACTTTTGATCCTACCAAGTATGATCTAAACTTGTCAATGGCATAAACCACTGCAAGTAATTCTTTTTCTGTGGTTGTGTAATTTTTCTGGGCATCATTTAAAACATGGCTAGCATAATAAATGACATGCAGAAGCTTGTCATGCCTCTGCCCCAGTACTGCACCAATGGCGTGGTCACTGGCATCACACATTAGTTCAAATGGTAATGTCCAGTCTGGTGCAGAAATAACTGGTGCTGTGACCAGCTTAGCTTTAAGAGTCTCAAATGCTTACAGACACTCTATGTCAAACACAAATGGCGTGTCAGCAGCTAGCAGATTTCTCAGGGGTTTTGCAATTTTTGAAAAATCCTTTATAAACCTCCTGTAGAATCCTGCATGCCCCAGAAAGCTTCTGATTGCCTTAACATTAGCAGGTGGTGGTAGTTTTTTTAATTACCTCTACTTTAGCTTGATCCACCTCTATTCCCTTGTTTGAAATTTTATGCCCAAGGACAATTCCTTCAGTTACCATAAAGTGACATTTTTCCCAGTTTAAAACTAGGTTGGTCTCTTGGCATCTTTTCAGAACAAATGCTAAATGATTAAGGCAGGAGCTGAATGAGTCTCCAAATACTGAAAAGTCATCCATGAAGACTTCCAGAAATTTCTCTACCATATCAGAGAAGATAGAGAGCATGCACCTCTGAAAGGTTGTAGGTGCATTACACAGACCAAAAGGCATCCTTCTATAAGCAAACACTCCAGAAGGACATGTAAATGCTGTTTTCTCTTGGTCTTGAGGATCTACTGTAATTTGGTTATAACCTGAATAGCCATCCAAAAAATAGTAGTATTCATGACCTGTTAGTCTCTCTAGCATCTAGTCTATGAATGGTAAAGGAAAATGATCCTTTCTGGTGGCTGTATTGAGCCTTCTGTAGTCAATACACACGCGCCACCCTGTAACTGTTCTTGTAGGAACCAGTTCATTCTTTTCATTATGAACCACTGTCATACCTCCCTTTTTGGGGACAACTTGAACAGGGCTCACCCAGGGGCTATCAAAAATAGGATAAATAATCCCAGCCTCCAGTAATTTGGTGACCTCCTTCTGCACCACTTCCTTCATGGCTGGATTTAGCCGCCTCTGTGGTTGAACCACTTGCTTAGCATCATCTTCCAATGGGATTTTGTGCATGCATCTAGCTGGGCTTATGACCTTAAGGTTATTTATGGACCACCCAAGAGTTGTCTTGTGTGTCCTTAGCACTTGAATTAGTGCTTCCTCTTCCAGTGGGTTTAAAGCAGAGCTTATGATCACTGGAAAAGTGTCACCTTCTCCCATAAATGCATATTTCAGGGATGGTGGTAATGGCTTGAGCTCAGGTTTAGGAGGTGTTTCCTCTTCCTGAGGAAGTTTCAGAAGTTCTTTCAATTCTTCTGAATACTCCAAATCAGGCTGAACATCTTTAAAGATGTCTTCCAGCTCTGATTCGAGACTCTCAGCCATGTTGATCTCCTCTACTAAAGAGTCAATAAGATCAACTTTCATGAAGTCTTTGGGTGTGTCTGGATGCTGCATGGCTTTGACAGCATTTAACTTGAACTCATCCTCATTGACCCTCAGGGTTACTTCCCCCTTTTGGACATCAATGAGAGTTCGTCCAGTTGCTAGGAAAGGTCTTCCTAGAATGAGAGTAGCACCTCTTGTGCTCTTCCATTTCCAGCACCACAAAGTCAGTGGGAAAGGCGAATGGCCCAACCCTGATAATCATATCTTCAATCACGCCTAATGGGTATTTAATGGAGCCATCAGCAAGTTGGAGACATATCCGGGTTGGTTTGACTTCTTCAGTTAAACCAAGCTTTCTGATAGTGGATGCAGGTATTAGATTGATACTTGCTCCAAGATCACATAAAGCTGTCTTCGTGCAATTACCCTCTAGTGTGCATGGTATCAGAAAGCTCCCGGGATCCTTAAGCTTTTCTGGGAAGCTTTTCAGAATGACTGCACTACATTCTTCAGTGAGGAGAACTCTTTCAGTTTCTCTCCAATCCTTCTTATGACTCAAGATCTCTTTCATGAACTTGGCATAAGAAGGTATTTGCTCAAGTGCCTCTGCAAACGGAATCTTTATTTCAAGAGTCCGAAGATAGTCTGCAAAGCGAGCAAATTGCTTATCCTGCTCCTCTTTATGGAGTTTTTGAGGATAAGGCATCTTGGCTTTGTATTCGTCAACCTTAGTTCCTATAGGTTTACTTCCTACAGAGGTGGTTGGAGAAGCCTTTTTAGAGGGGTTGTTATCAGCACTTGTGTGTGTCTAATCCCTCACTGGCATTTGATTGCCAGAGTCAGAAGCTGGAGTGGCGTTGGATGCCAACTTCTTACTTGTTCCTGGCGTTTGAACGCCAGAACTGAGCTTCCATTGGGCGTTTGACGCCAAATCATTGCTTTTTTCTGGCGTTTGAACGCCAGAGTTATTCTTCTCTGGGCTCTTACTGTCCTCAGAGGGATCGTGAATAGCAGTTTGTTCATTTCTTGGCTTCCTGCTGCCTTGAAGTGAGGTATTTAATGTTTTTCCACTTCTTAATTGAACTACTTGGCATTCTTCTGTTATTTGTTTTGATAACTGCTGTTCTGTTTGCCTCAACTGTACTTCCATGTTTATATTAGCCCTTCTTGTATCTTGTAATATCTCCTTGAATTCGGCCAGCCGTTTTGTTAGAAAATCTAATTGCTGATTAAATTCAGTAAGTTGTTCTGCAGGACTGAGTTCAGCAGTTACTGTTTTAGCATCTTCTTTCATGGAAGATTCACTGCTTAGGTACAGATGCTGATTTCTGGCAACTGTATCAATGAGCTCTTGAGCTTCTTCAATTGTCTTTCTCATATGTATAGACCCACCAGCTGAGTGGTCTAGAGAAGTCTGAGCTTTCTCTGTAAGCCCATAATAGAAGATGTCTAACTGCACCCATTCTGAAAACATTTCAGAGGGGCATTTTCTTAGCATCTCTATGTATCTCTCCCAAGCATCATAAAGAGATTCATTATCTCCTTGTTTAAAGCCTTGGATGTCCAGTCTTAGCTGTGTCATCCGTTTGGGAGGGAAGTATTGATTCAGGAATTTTTCTGACAGCTGTTTCCATGTCCTTATGCTAGCCTTAGGTTGGTTATTTAACCACCTCTTAGCTTGGTCTTTCACAGCAAATGGAAACAGTAATAATCTGTAGACATCCTGATCTACTTCCTTATCATGTACTGTGTCAGCAATCTGTAAAAACTGTGCCAGAAACTCTATAGGTTCTTCTTGAGGAAGACCGGAATACTGGCAACTTTGCTGCACCATGATAATGAGCTGAGGATTCAACTCAAAGCTACTGACTCCAATGGAGGGTATACAGATACTACTCCCATATGAAGCAGTAGTGGGGTTGGCATATGACCCAAGAGTCCTTCTGGACTGTTCAATTCCACTTAGATCCATGATGGAGAAAAGGGAATTGATATGAATAGCAAATAGAATATATTTTTATTTTTATTATTATTTTTTTTATTTATTATTTTTTTTTGAAAATCAAAATTAAAATAAAATAAAATAAAAGAAAATAAATTTTTTAGATCTAATGCTCCTTATTTTCGAAAATTTTGGAGGGAAACACCAAGGAGCACCAAACTTAAAATTTTAAGATCAAGACACAAGGAAAACTCAAGAACACCTTGAAGACTCACAAGAACAACAAGAACATGAAGAAAGAACACCAAACTTAAAATTTTTAGAAAATCACAATAAAATTTTCGAAAATTATAGAAAGATCAACAAGAAGACACCAAACATAAGGTTTGGCAAAAGATTTAATCAAAGAAACATTATTTTTGAAAAAGATTTTAAAAAGAAGATACCCAATTACCAAGAACATAGACCAACGCTCTAGCCAATTGAGCTGTAAATGTAACACTTGTTTTGAAGAAGTATTTTTCATAACTAAGAATAAAATTTTTTTTTTGAGAGCTAATGTTTTGAAAAAGCACAAGAAAAAAAAGAAAAGAAACAGAACAAGAAAAACTAAAGATCAAACAAGAAAATTAAACAAGAACAACTTGAAGATCCAGGAAAAACAAAGGACACAAATTTGAAAATTTAAAGGAAAATATAAAATATGCAATTGACACCAAACTTAAAATGTAAAACTAAACTCAAATAGAAAAACTCAATTATTAGTAAAAAAATCAAATTTCAAAAAATTTTTGAAAAAGAAAATAAGGATTCTAAAGTTTTAACAAGAACAATAATAAAAGACTTAAAGATAAATCACAGATTAATAAAGAAAAATAAAAATTTTTGAAAGATTTTTGAAAAGAAAGTAAAAGACTCTGACTCAAAAGAGTGTTTGACGCCAGACTGCAACATGGAACTGGCATTGAACGCCAGTTTCCGTCATCTATCCTTGAGCAAAGTATGAACTATTATATATTGCTGGAAATCCCTGGATGTCTACTTTCCAACGCATTTAAGAGCGTGCCATTTGGAGTTCTGTAGCTCCAGAAAATCTATTTTGAGTGCAGGGAGGTCAGAATCCAACAGCATCAGCAGTCCTTTTTCAGCCTGAATCAGATTTTTGCTCAGCTCCCTCAATTTCAGCCAGAAAATACCTGAAATTACAGAAAAATACACAAACTCATAGTAAAGTCCAGAAATGTGAATTTAACATAAAAACTAATGAAAACATCCCTAAAAGTAACTAGATCCTACTAAAAACATACTAAAAACAATGCCAAAAAGCGTATAAATTATCCGCTCATCACCAATCAAACGCCAACACACACCAGGCACGTGCATCATTTCATGGGTTTTTCCTTTTCCCTCCAGTTGTAATTTTCTTTTCTCTTTTGTATTTTCTTAATTCTAGTTATAGGAGTAGTATAAATAACCCCTAGAAATACTGAAAAGGGGGTTGGATTGGCAGGTTTAGTTTAGTTTTTACTTTACACTTCATCTCTTCCATCTCTTGTAGTTTTCTCTAAGCTCTGAGTAGCTAAACTCCCTCTCATTGGCAGAGGGAGCTCTGTTGTACTTGATGGATTAATGAGAGTGAATTTCTTCTTCTCTTCATCTTCTCTTTGATGTGCTAGAAGAAATTTCTTCTTCATGCTAGGGTTCAATCATCTTGGAAAAGAGGTTGAATGCAAAATGGGTTTCATGGGAACCTTGGAAAAGGAAACATGAAACCATGCTTGAAATCCCTTCTCACACTTGAGTAGATCTAGGTTTTGGGATTGGATATGGTGACATATAATCCACCTACTATTTGGATCTATAATGATGTGTGGTATAATCAGGGACCAAGAATATCTCTCTTCATGAGCAATTAGACCAAGGAATTGGCTGATTATCAAGATTTGAGAGATTGAATCACCAAGGGATTGGGATTTAATCAATCATGATTGCCAAGAGGTCAATGAGTTGCATGATTGAAGAAGAGATTAGCTGAATTTAATCCAAAGAGAGCAACATCTCTTAATCCCAATGAATTCCCCATATTCTTATCTTCCACATTCTTTATAGCTTTCTTACATTCTGTTATTCCCCATTCCCATTTACAATTCAGCCATTTATGTTTCAGTTCTTTACATTCTTGCCATTTAATTTTCTGCACTTTATAGCTTTCTTTTACATTTGAGCCATTTATAATTCTATTATTTAATTTTCTGCACCTAATACTCTCTCCATTGATTAGCTTAACTAAATTCATTCATCAACTAAAATTTCTCAATCAATCAATCTCTGTGTATACGATCCCACTCCACTGTGGGTTATTACTTGACGATACTTTGGTGCGCTTGCCAAAGAGCGAATTCATTTTATATGGGGACTGAATTTCGTCTCATCAAGTTTTATGGTGCCATTGCCGGGGATTGATTTTGATTTGACAATGATTAAGTTGATGAGAATTTAGATTAAGCATTTTCTTTATCTTTGTTAGTCCCTTTAATTTCATCTTTTATTCTTCATTTCTTTTAATTTTTCATTGTTTATACATTAACACTAACAAAAAGCACACTAACTATTCGATATTTTGCACCACTTAATTTTTGACTTACCCACCCTTCTTCAAAAGGGTGATAACTTTTTTCTTTTGTGTATTCTGTTTTGTGTATGACAGGGAGAAGAAGAGCTGATATCTCCTACGATTCTGAACCAGAGAGAACATTCCTGAGATTAAAAAGAGAAGCAGTGGCAAGAAGCAAAAGAGTGGTTGATGAGAAAGAAGAAGAAGAGGATCCAACTCAAACCATGGAAGGAGAAGCACATAACCACCATGAAGAAGCTGTTGGCAACCATGCTCCACAAGAAAGCAGAGTGCTAGGCTCCTACATAAATCCCAATCTTGGGAATTGTGGGAGTAGCATCTTGACACCCAACATACATGTCAACAACTTTGAGCTCAAACCACAGCTCATCACTCTTGTTCAGAATAATTGTTCCTTTGGAGGAAATGCTCAAGAAGACCCCAACCAACATCTAACTACATTCTTGAGGATTTGTGATACTATGAAATCAAATGGTGTTCATCTGGACACCTACAAACTGTTCTTGTTTCCCTACTCTCTTAGGGACAAGGCATTAAAGTAGCTGGAATCGTTCCCTAAAGAAAGCCTTACCACTTGGGAAGATGTTGTAAACAAGTTTTTAGCAAGGTTCAACCCTCCACAAAGAATCAATAGGCTGAGAGGTGAGGTCCAAACATTTAGACAACAAGATGGAGAGACTCTCTATGAAGCATGGGAGAGATACAAAGACTTGACAAGGAAGTGCCCTTCGGATATGTTCAATGAATGGGTACAACTGCATATCTTCTATGAGGGGTTGTCATATGAATCCAAGAAGGCTGTAG
>NC_029787.2:69312326-69325993 GCF_000816755.2 Arachis ipaensis
CTCTTCAGGAGGTTCTCACAACAAGAAGAAGACCATTGAAGAGGCCATAGATATCATTAAAACTGTTGCCAACAATGAGTATTTTTATGCCTCTGAAAAGACCCAAAAGAGAGGAGTAATGGAGCTTGATTCCATGGATGCTCTGTTAGCTCAAAACAAAGTGATCACAGCTCAACTAGCAGCTCTAATCAAACAAATAGAGAAGAACCAAGTCTCATCTATCCATATTCAAGAACCTACATAAGAGGAAGAGAACCCAGTAGTTGAAGGTGAATAGGAGCAAGCCAACTCTGTGAACAATTCCTTTAGACCACCATATAATCCCAATGCCAAGACATACAACCCAAGTTGGAATAATCACCCAAATTTTGGGGGAGAAAACCAACAAAACCACAACCAAAATCACAAATCATACCACTCTAACCAACACAATAACCATAACTCCAACCATCAATCAAGCAACAACAGACCCTACCACAGCTCATAAAATACACCTACCATTCTACACAACAACAATACAATAACCACCCTCAAGATGTATCATCCTCAGCCCTACAACCATGTGATATCAGCAGCAACTTTGCAAGATTGGAGGCTGCTATGGCACAATTGATATGGAGTATTTCCACTGTTGTAGAGAGATAATTGCAAGCTGAGAAAAAGATAGATGCATACCAAGAGGAGGCTAGGTTGAATATAAGGAATCAAGGGGCCGCAATTACAAAACTGGAAACACAATTGGGACACTTATCCAAGCAGATACAAATGTCCACAAATGCATTCCCAAGTGATACGATGACCAATCCAGATGAATGCAATCCAAGAGGAGGCCAGATCCAACATGAGGAACCAAGGGGTAGAAATCTCAAAACTAGAAGCACAACTAGGAAGCTTGTCCAAGCAAATATTAATGCCCACACATACATTCCCTAGTGATACCATGGCCAACCCAATAGGGGAATGCAAGGCCATCACATTAAGGAGTGGGAAGGTGATAATTGAGGTATCCTCAAGTCACAACAAGCAAGAAGAATAAGCTGCAAGTGAGCCAAAAATCAAGAAGGAAGAAGAGACACTTGAACCACCCCCACTAAAACAAGTCCTGAAGCCCTATGTGCCAAAAGCACCCTATCCACAAAGGCTGAGGAAAGACGGGAAGGACAGGCAATTTTTTAGGTTCTTGGAGATCTTTAAGAAGCTTCAAATTAATATACCCTTTGCTGAGGCATTATAGCAAATGCCACTCTATGCCAAGCTCTTAAAGGAGCTCATGACAAGGAAGAGAAACTGGGATGAAAAGGAAACTGTGGTGCTCATTGAAGAATGTAGTGCCATCATATAAAAGAAGTATTCCCAAAAGATGAAGGACCCTGGGAGCTTCCAAATTCCCTACATCATAGGGATATCAACATTAAGAAGGCACTATGTGATCTGGGAGCCAGCATCAAACTTATGTCCTTGGCCATGATGAAAAGAATGAGGATAGAAGAGGCCAACCTACAAGAATGGCTCTTCAATTGGCAGATAGGACATTCAAATTCCTCCATGGTGTGGTGGAAGATTTGTTGGTGAAAGTAGAAGAGTTTATCTTCCCAGCTGATTTTGTTGTACTTGATATAGAGGAAGTAACACATCCATCATCTTGGAAAGACCATTTCTGGCTACTGCTGGAGCTATAATTGATGTACAAAAAGGAGAGTTAGTCTTGAGACTACATGAAGAAAAGATGGTTTTCAATGTCTTCAAGGCAATGAGCTACCCTAAGGAATCCATTGGTGAATGCATGATGGTGGACACAATGGAGAATCTAGTTCAAGGAGTTCTAGAAGAAGAATAATGTGAAGAAATTATGGATCAAGATCAACAAGTATCATGTGGTGAACTACCACAAGAAATCATGGAAGACTCAATCATGATAGACAAGACAAGCAAAATGGAAATGGAGGCACCAAAGTTGGAGTTGAAGACTCTGTCTCCAAACTTGAAATATGCTTACTTGGGTGACAATGACACATACCCAGTAATCATCAATTCAAGCTTGAATGGAGAACAAGAAGAAGAGCTTATCAAGGTGCTGAGACAACACAATGATGCTATAGGATGGACACTTTCAGATTTAAAAGGGATTAGTCCTTCAATGTGCATGCATAAGATCCTTCTTGAGGAAGGTGTCAGACCCACAAGACAACCACAAAGAAGGTTAAATCCAACAATGAATGAAGTAGTTCAAAAAGAAGTGCTAAAACTATGGCAAGCAGGGGTGATTTACCCTATCTAAGACAGCCCTTGGGTGAGCCCTGTCCAAGTAGTTCCTAAGAAGGGAGGAGTCACTGTTGTGCCAAATGAAAGGAATGAATTGATAACAACAAGAACAGTGACTGGATGGCGCATGTGCATAGACTATAGGAAGCTTAATGAAGCTACCCGGAAGGACCACTTCCCCTTACCTTTCATGGACTAGATGCTAGAAAGACTTACGGGACATGAATATTACTGCTTCTTGGACGGATACTCTGGCTACAACCAAATAGTTGTAGACCCCAAAGACCAAGAGAAGACTTCCTTTGCCAATCCCTATAGTGTCTTTGCCTATAGAAGAATGCCCTTTGGATTGTGCAATGCACCTGCAACATTCCAAAGGTGCATGCTCTCCATATTTTCTGACATGATTGAATAGTTTATTGAAGTCTTCATGGATGATTTTTCTATTTTTGGTGATTCATATTCTAAGTGCTTGAACCACCTTGCCTTGGTGCTAAACAGATGCCAAGAAACCAACCTAGTTTTTAACTAGGAAAAGTGTCACTTTATGGTCATAGAAGGGGTGGTTCTTGGTCATAAAATCTCTAAGAAAGGCATAGAGGTGGACAAGGCCAAGGTGGAAGTGTGGTGTGGGAAATCGTGATTCACACTTTTCACATCTCCGCACAACTAACCAGCAAGTGCACTAGGTCGTCCAAGTAACAAACCTTACGTGAGTAAAGGTCGATCCCACGGAGATTTTCGGCTTGAAGCAAGCTATGGTCATCCTTGTAAATCCAGTTAGGCGGATTTAAATGGTTATGAGGTTTTGATAATTAAAATATAAATAAAACATAAAATAAAATAAAGTTACTTATGTAATTCATTGGTGGGAATTTTAGATAAGCATATGGAGATGCTTTGTTGCTTCTGAACCTCTGCTTTCCTATTGCCTTCTTCCAGCCATGCGTGCTCCCTTCCATGGCAAGCTGTAAGATCCTCTCAGTGAAAATGGTCCCCTACGGTTTCTGCACGGCTAATCAACTATCGGATTTCTCGTCTCGGATGAAAAATACCAGGTACAGCTACCGCATGGCTAATCATCTGTCGGTTCCCGCTAGCGTCGGAATAGGATCCATTGATCCTTTTGCACACTGTCACTTGCGCCCAACATTCGCAGGTTTGAAGCTCTTCATAGTCATTCCTTCCCAGATCCTACTCGGAATACCACAGACAAGGTTTAGACTTTCTGGATCCTTGGAATGCTACCAATAATTCTAGCCTATACCACGAAGATACTAATCTCACGGACTCGGTCTGTGTATTAGATACCCAAGAGAATATACTTCAACTGTCGTCCAACGACTACGTTGAACATCATGTAGACCGCTTGTGGTTGTCAGGCACGCGGATCTTGGCTAAGCGAGTAACGAAGATAGTGCGTGATTGTCACGGGTCACCCCTTCATTCTGACTTAACTGAATTAAGTACAAGAGTATATCTTGGAGAAGAAGTAGGCGTGAATTGAAAGAAAAAAAACAATAGTACTTGCATTAATTCATGAAGAACAGCAGAGCTCCACACCTTAATCTATGGGGTGTAGAAACTCCACCGTAGAAAATACATAAGTGAAAAAGGTCTAGGTATGGCCATGAGGCCAGCCTCTAAACGTGAAAATATGATCAAAGTTACATATGATCAAAAGATCTCCACCTATAAAATAAATCTCTAAAAGTAGTTTTTATACTAAACTAGTAATCTAGGGTTACAAAAAATGAGTAAATAAGTGCAGATAGTGCAGAAATCCATTTTCGGGGCCCACTTGGTGTGTGCTTGGGCTGAGCATTGAAGCTTTTTCATGCTTAGAATGTTCTTGGAGTTAAACACCAGCTTTGGTGCCAGTTTGGGCGTTTAACTCCAATTCTGGTGCCAGTTTGAGTGTTTTACGCCAAAATGTTTTTGGTTGGCTTTGGATGCCAGTTTGGGACATCATATCTCGGGAAAAGCATAAACTATTATATATTGATGGAAAGCCCAGGATGTCTACTTTCCAAAGCAATTGTGAGCGCGCCAATTGGGCTTCTGTAGCTCCAGAAAATCCACTTCGAGTGCAGGGAGGTCAAAATCCAACAGCATCTGCAATCCTTTTTCAGCCTCTGAATCAGATTTTTGCTCCGGTCCCTCAATTTCACCCAGAAAATATCTGAAATCACAGAAAAACACACAAACTCATAGTAAAGTCTAGAAATGTGATTCTTGAATAAAAACTAATAAAAATATAATAAAAAGTAACTAAATCATACTAAAAACTATGTAAAAACAATGCCAAAAAAGGTATAAATTATCCGCTCATCAAAGTGATAAAAAAATTGCCCCCACCTTGCAATGTCAAAGCAATTAGAAGTTTCCTAGGACATGTTGGGTTTTATAGGAGGTTCATTAGAGATTTTTCAAAGATTGCCAAACCTTTAAGCAACTTGCTTGTCTCTAATGTACCTTTTATTTTTTATAGAGAGTGCATGCAAGCCTTTGATGAGCTTAAAAACAGAATTTTCTCTGCACCTATTATATCACCACCTTGCTGGGATTTACCTTTTGAATTGATGTGTGATGCATCAGATTTTGCTGTTGGTGCTGTTTTAGGACAAAGGAGAGACAAGCTAGTGCATGCCATCTATTATGCTAGCAAAGTTCTCAATAAGAATCAAAGGAACTACACCACCACAGAGAAAGAAATTCTTGCTATAGTATTTGTATTTGATAAGTTTAGATCATATCTTATTGGATCTAAAGTCATTGTGTTTACTGACCATGCAGCCCTCAAATATTTGCTGACCAAACAAGAGTCCAAGCCTAGATTGATAAGGTGGATCTTGCTACTTGATAAGAGAAATTCTTGCCGATTTAGAATCAATTGAAACAAGTCATTAGCAGCATCGTCCAAACCAACAATGAATTCTCTTAATCAAATGTCAAATTCAAATTAAAATAACCGAGATTAATTAAACCTCGGGTCGTCTTTCATAGGAACTAATGCCAATGAGTGCATAAAATTGGTTGTGGAAAGCAAGAGATTTCAATGATTGAAGTAAACGAATAAAGAGATAAAAAATGAGACAAAATTGCAATTAATAAAGTAATAAAGAACAAAAGAACTATGTATGTAATATAAACAAGTAATGCTATAAAGTGATGGAAAAGTGGTTCAAAACATAAATGAAACCTTGACTTGGGATGAGTTATGGAATCCCTTCCTTGCTATAACCACAACTATGATAATTATGATGGATTAATCTCACTAAGTCAACCCTTAACATCGAAGAGTAAGTCAAGTGAGCATAATTGTTATTAATCCACAAATCCTAACTAACTTACCAAATTAATTGGTAAAAAGCTAGCGTTAGTGGAAACAATAGCAACTAACAACCCAAGAATTATCACTAAATGTTGGACATTATGGCATCTAGTAATCCGTACAATCATTTTCCCCAAGCCAAGGGGTGGAAATTACCCCATAATCAAAATTGGCATTTTATCGAACACATAATGGGCATAAACATAAAACATGGCAAAATTGGTAAATTAATGAATGCTGTGAATCATAAATGCTCAAAATCAATAAAAGCAACTCAAACAAACATGCAATAATCATCAAACATCAAATTAACCAACTAGAAATCCAAAATTGCAAAACTATGTATATATTGACAAGAGAGATGAAAATAAAAGAAAGTGTAGAACAAGTGGTATAATAAAAGAGAGAATTAAAGAAATACTTAAAATAAAATTGCTATAATCCCAAATCAAAACTTGAAGTATAAAATGCTACAAACCCTAATTAAACCTAAGAGAGAATTTCCTAATCTACACTACTCCTACTCCTACTATGTGTTTCCCTAATCTAAAATTGAGATCCCGTGATATGTGATGTTGCCCCTTTTATATAGCCTTTGATTTCAGCATCCAAGCCTTCAAAAATGGGCCACAAGAGCCCCAAAACGCGAGTTCACGTGACCTTTTAATGGAGGCACGCGCTAGTACCTGTGCGTACGCATAGATGTGTGCGTACGCACACTTCGCTGAATTTGCACTTGTGCGTACGCACAGGGAGTTGTGCGGACGCACACATGGCTGTGTGCTCCTTCTTTGATTTCTTCATGTTTTCTCCCTTTGTACATGCTTCCTTCCACTTTTGCCTTGCCAAACTTGCCTCTAGGACCTAAAATCACTCAACAAACATGCCATGGCATCGAATAGCATAAAAGTGGGATTAAAATCACTAATTTAAGCACAAAAATGCATGTTTTCACATTTAGGCATAATCTAGAGAGAAAACACAAAAGCATGCTATTTAGGTGAATAAATGTGGGTTTATATGATGAAATCCACTCAAATCAAACCAAAATATATCATCAAATATAGATTCATCAATTTTTCCACACTTAAACAATAGCATGTATTCATACTAATCACAATCAAAGGAGAAGGGTAAAAGGGTAAGCAAGTTATCCAATGCATCTACCTATGTGCATGCAACTATGCAAAATGTTATTGGTGCACAAATTGTGAATCACACTTTTCACAACTCGTACCACTGACCAGCAAGTGCACTGGGTCGTCCAAGTAATACCTCACGTGAGTAAGGGTCGAATCCCACGGAGATTGTTGGTTTGAAGCAATCTATGGTTATCTTGTAAATCTTAGTCAGGAAGTCAATTATGTTTATCAGTTGAATTGCAAATAAACAAGAGAGCATGGATTAAAGGTTACTTGTTATGCAGTAATGGAGAATATGTTGGAGTTTTGGAGATGCCTTGTCTTCTGAATCTCTACTTTCCTCTATCTTCTTGTTCACACACGCACGTCCTCCTATGGCAAGCTGTGTGTTGGTGGATCACCGTTGTCAATGGCTACCTTCCATCCTTTCCGCTCATCACAACACCAAACTTAAACTGTTGCTTGTCCTCAAGTAACCAGACAAATAAAATAGAAGACTAATAGGTTGAGAAGCAATAATATCTCAGAGTTTTCTTGAGTGAAGCTCAGATTCTAATTAGATGAGCGGGACTAGTAGCTTTTTGCTTCTGAACAGTTTTGGTATCTCACTTTATCCATTGAAGCTCAGAGTGATTGGCATCTATAGGAACTCAGACTTCTGATAGTATTATTGATTCTCCTATTTCAGTGTGATGATTCTTGAACACAGCTATTTTATGAGTCTTGGCCGTGGCCCTAAGCACTTTGTTTTCCAGTATTACCACCGGATACATAAATGCCACAGGCACATAACTGGGTGAACCTTTTCGGATTGTGACTCAGCTTTGCTAAGGTCCCCAATTAGAGGTGTCCAGAGTTCTTAAGCACACTCTTCTTTTTGCTTGGACCTTGACTTTAACCGCTCAGTCTCAAGTTTTCACTTGACACCTTCACGCCACAAGCACATGGTTAGGGACAGCTTGGTTTAGCCGCTTAGGCCAGGATTTTATTCCTTCTTGGCCCTCCTATCCACTGATGCTCAAAGCCTTGGGATCCTTTTTATTTGCCCTTGCCTTTTGGTTTTAAGGGTTATTGGCTGTTTGCTCGTGCCTCTTGGTTTTAAGAGCTTTTGGCTTTTTCTGCTTGCTTTTTCTTTTTCTTTCTTTTTTTTTTTCTGCAAGCTTTGTTCTTTGCTGCTTTTTCTTGCTTCAAGAATCATTTTTATGATTTTTCAGATTATCAATAACATGTCTCATGTTCATCATTCTTTCAAGAGCCAACATATTTAACAGTCTTAAGCAACAAATTCAAAAGACATATGCACTGTTCAAGCATTCATTCAGAAGACAGAAAGCATTGCCACCACATTTAACTAATTAGAATTTCTCTTATTAAAACTCGAAATTTTATTGCCTCTTATTCAAAAGATCTACTACTTTATTCATGTTTGCTGATGATGAGAAAAATAAATTATAGCTTAATTGGAGATAAAATCAAAATAGATACTAATTACTACTATATGACTCCTAAGGTAAACTTCTATAAGGACACTGTCACAGAGTTAAGGCATAAATTGGAAATTAACAACCTTTATTCTGGGGGAACGGGGGTTCCTCTGATCCTTGGGGTGCTTGGTCCTACAAGAGAAGACTTTTGGCGCTTCAATTCCCTTAAGTCACGCCCCTTCTCCTCTTGTTCTTTAAACATATAGGTCAGCATTTGACTGTGTTCCTTCTGTTCTTTTATTATTTGCTCCATAGCTTCCCGTATCTTGGTAACAGACGTCTCAAGATACTCCCAGTATTCAGAATGAGGGATTTCTGGGAGGAATTCCTGTGCTCTCTTCTTGATGGGATCCTCCTGTGCTTGTTGTTTTTCCATTGATGCTTTGTGATTGGCTTTTCAATTAGGATATACTCAGTTATTCCCATCCTTACTCCAGCGTCCTTGCAGAGCAGAGAAATCACGCTTGGATAAGCCAACCTGGCCTCTTTAGAATTTTTGTTAGCCCATCTTCTTTCAGATCGAATCTAACTTCCGGGATCACTGATCTCAGACTCATTATTTTAAGATAATGGTCTGAATGTTCTTTAGATAAGAACTTCCCTTGATTCCAAAGTGATTTTGGAACGCTCTCTTTCTTGCCTCTTGGAGTGGGTTGTTTTCCTTTAGGAGCCATGATCTTAGTGATCTCGGATAAACACACCAAACTTAGAGGTTTGCTTGTCCTCAAGCAAAAGAAAAGAAAGGAGAGGGATAGAAGGAGAGCTAGGTGCAATTGTTGATGGAGGAGGAGGGAGGTCGAACCCAAATTTAAAGGGATGGGGGGGTGGGTTTTCGAAAAATTGGAAAAGATAAGATAAAAAAATTGAGTTGAAAAAGATAAGATAGAAGATATAGTTTAATTTTGAAGAGATATGATAGATTTTTGAAAAAGATAAATCTGAATTTTGAAAAAGATAATATAGAGATTTGAAAAAGATATAGATTAGTTGAAAAGAATTTTAAGTGAAAAAGATAGATTTGTTTTGAAAAAAGATTTGAAAAGAGTTGGATTGAATTTGGAAAGAGGGATTTTTAGAAATTAAGGATTTTAGAAATCAGGGTTCATGTAAAAATCATGCATTGAAACATAAAATTTGAAATTAGAATGGAAATACGTGTGGAAAAAATGAATTTGGCTCCTCCCTGCCTTCCTGGCATTTGAACGCCCAAACACTGCCTGTTTTGGGCGTTCAACGCCCAAATGCTGCTCTCCTGGGCATTCAACGCCCAGCTGCTGCCATTACTGGCGTTCAACGCCCAGTGGGTGCCCCTTTCTGGCGTTGAACGCCCAGATTGCTACCATTACTGGCGTTCAACGCCCAGTGGATGCCCATTTTGGGCGTTGAACGCCCAAAATATACTTTTATTGGCGTTTTCTTGCTAGTGAGCTCTTTTTCTTTGTTTTGTGTGCCGAGGTCTTCTGTAAATGATTATTTACCTTGTTGTCAATGAACTCTATATAAACAAATAAAAATAGAAATAGGGCAAAATGCTTAGAGGATTGTTGCCCCATGGCTGGGTTGCCTCCCAGCAAGCGCTTCTTTATTGTCTTTAGCTGGACCTTGCTGAGCTTTTTAATCTAGCTTCAGCCTTGAGCATTCTTGCTCAATGTTGCCTTCAAGATAATGCTTGATTCTCTGTCCATTGACAATGAACTTCTTATCAGAATCAATATCTTGAAGCTCCACATAACCATATGGTGATACACTTGTAATCACGTTTGGTCCCCTCCACCGGGATTTCAGTTTCCCGGGGAATAGCCTGAGTCTAGAGTTAAACAACAGGACCTTCTGTCCTGGTTCAAAGATTCTAGATGACAGCTTTCTGTCATGCCATTTTTTTTACTTTTCTTTATAAAGCTTGGCATTTTCGAAAGCTGTGAATCTGAATTCCTCTAACTCATTTAGCTGGAGCAATCGTTTTTCTCCTGCTAATTTGGCATCAAGGTTTAGGAATCTGGTTGCCCAGTAGGCTTTATGTTCCAGTTCCACGGGCAGGTGACATGCCTTACCATACACGAGTTGGTATGGAGAGGTTCCTATAGGAGTCTTGAATGCTGTCCTGTAAGCCCACAGAGCATCATCCAATGATCCTACTAAGTATGACCTGAACTTGTCAATGGCGTAAACCACTGCAAGTAATTCTTTTTTTGTGGTTGTGTAATTTTTCTGGGCATCATTTAGGACGCGACTGGCGTAATAAATGACATGCAGAAGCTTATCATGCCTCTGTCCCAACACTGCACCAATGGCGTGATCACTGGCATCACACATTAGCTCAAATGGTAATGTCCAGTCTGGTGTAGAAATGACTGGTGCTGTGACCAGCTTAGCTTTCAGCATTTCGAACGCCTGCAGGCACTCTGTG
Source organism: Arachis ipaensis (assembly GCF_000816755.2). Lineage (NCBI taxonomy): Eukaryota > Viridiplantae > Streptophyta > Magnoliopsida > Fabales > Fabaceae > Arachis > Arachis ipaensis. The sequence goes on from NC_029787.2 coordinate 69,322,956, forward strand.
TTAAACACAAATGGCGTGTCCACAGCTAGCAGATTGCTTAGAGGTTTTGCGATTTTTGAAAAATCCTTTATAAACCTCCTATAGAATCCTGCATGCCCCAGATGACCTGCTAGTCTCTCTAGCATCTGGTCTATAAATGGTAAAGGAAAATGATCCTTTCTGGTGGCTGTATTGAGCCTTCTGTAGTCAATACACATGCGCTACCCTGTAACTGTTCTCGTAGGAACCAGTTCATTCTTTTCATTATGAATCACTGTCATGCCTGCCTTTTTTGGGACGAATTGGACAGGGCTCACCCAGGGGCTATCAGAAATAGGATAAATAATCCCAGCCTCTAGTAATTTGGTGACCTCTTTCTGCACCACTTCCTTCATGGCTGGATTTAGCCGCCTCTGTGGTTGAACCACTGGTTTGGCATTATCCTCCAATAGGATTTTGTGTATGCATCTAGCTAGGCTTATGCCCTTAAGGTCACCTATGGACCACCCAAGAGCTGTCTTGTGTGTCCTTAGCACTTGAATAAGTGCTTCCTCTTCCTGTAAATTCAAAGCAGAGCTTATGATCACTGGAAAAGTACCACCTTCTCCCAGAAATGCATATTTCAAGGATGGTGGTAATGGCTTGAGCTCGGGTTTAGGAGGTCTTTCTTCTTTCAGAAGAAAGTTCAGAGGCTCTTTCATGTCCTCTAAATCCTCCAAATCAGGCTGAACATCTTTAAAGATGTCTTCCAACTCTGATTCGAGACTCTCAGCCATGTTGATCTCTTCTACCAAAGAGTCAATAAGATCAACTTTCATGCAGTCTGTTGATGTGTCTGGATGGTGCATGGCTTTGACAGCGTTCAACTTGAACTCATCATCATTGACTCTCAGGGTTATTTCCTCCTGTTGGACGTCAATGAGGGATCGTCCAGTTGCTAGGAAGGGTCTTCCTAGAATGAGAGTAGCACTCTTGTGCTCCTCCATCTCCAGCACAACAAAGTCCGTGGGAAAGGCGAATGGCCCAACTCTGACAATCATGTCTTCAATCACGCCTGATGGGTATTTAGTAGAACCATTAGCAAGTTGGAGACATATCCGGGTTGGTTTAACTTCTTCAGTTAAGCCAAGCTTTCTGATAGTGGATGCAGGTATTAGGTTGATGCTTGCCCCAAGATCGCATAAAGCTGTCTTGGTGCAATTACCTTCTAATATGCATGGTATCAGAAAACTCCCAGGGTCTTTAAGCTTTTCAGGGAAGCTTTTCAGAATGACTGCACTGCATTCTTCAGTGAGGAGAACTCTTTCTGTTTCTCTCCAATCCTTCTTATGACTCAGATCTCTTTCATGAACTTGGCATAAGAAGGTATTTGCTCAAGTGCTTCTGCAAATGGAATCTTTATTTCAAGAGTCCTGAGATAATCTGCAAAGCGAGCAAATTGCTTATCCTGCTCCTCTTTCCGGAGTTTTTGAGGATAAGGTATCTTGGCTTTATATTCTTCAACCTTAGTTGCTGCAGGTTTATTGCCTACAGAAGTGGTTGAAGAATCCTTTTTAGAGGGGTTGTTATCAGTATTTATGTGTGTCTGATCCCTCACTTGCGATTGAGTGCCAGAGTTAGAAGCTGGAGTGAAACTGGATGCCAGCTCCTTGTCTGCTCCTGGCGTCTGAACGCCAGAACTGTGCCCATTTTGGGCGTTCAGCGCCAGATCTTGCCCATTTTGGGCGTTCAACGCCAGATCCTTGCCCATTTCTGGCGTTGAACGCCAGTCCTGCCTTGTTTCTGGCGTTGAACGCCAGTCCTGCCTTGTTTCTGGCGTTGAACGCCAGTCCTGAGCAAGGTCTGGGCGTTCAGCGCCAGCCTTCCACCAATTTTCTGGCGTTTTAGCGCCAAAATTATTTTTCCCTGGGCTCTTATTGTCCTCAGGTGAATCTTTGGTGGGTTGCTCATTTCTTGACTTTTTGCTGCCTTGAGGTGAGATATTCAATGTCTTCCCACTTCTTAATCGAACTGCTTGGCATTCTTCTGTTATTTGCCTTGACAGCTGCTGCTTTGTTTGCTTAAACTGTTCTTCCATATGTATATTAGCCATCCTTGTCTCTTGTAGTCTATCTTTGAATTCGGCTAACTGCCTTGTTAGGAAGTCCAATTGCTGATTGAATTCAGCAGCTTGTTCTACAGGACTGAGTTCAGCAGTTGTTGTTTTAACCTCTTCTTTCATGGAAGGGTCACTGCTTAGATACAGATGCTGATTCCTGGCAACTGAATCAATGAGCTCTTGAGCCTCTTCAATTGTCTTTCTCATGTGGATAGATCCACCAGCTGAGTAATCTAGAGACATCTGAGCTCCTTCTGCAAGCCCATAGTAGAAGATGTCTAACTGAACCCACTCGGAGAACATTTCAGAGGGGCATTTTTGTAGCATCTCTCTGTATCTCTCCTAGGCATCATAAAGAGATTCATTATCTCCTTGCTTGAAGCCTTGGATGTCCAGCCTTAGCTGTGTCATCCTTTTTGGAGGGAAATATTGATTCAGGAATTTTTCTATCAGCTGTTTCCATGTCATTATGCTGGCCTTAGGTTGGTTATTTAACCACCTCTTGGCTTAATCTTTTACAGCAAATGGAAACAGTAATAGTCTGTAGACATCCTGATCTATTTTCTTATCATGTACTGTGTCAGCAATTTGTAAAAAAAGTTTTAGAGGATTGGTGAAAGAGAGAGGAGTGAAAAAGCTTTTAGAAAATGAGTAAAAATAAATAAAATAAAACTTAATAAAATAAAAGCTTTATTTAATTATTTATTTATTTATTTTTATAAAAGAGATAAAATGTAGTAGAGGGGAAAGAGGTAGTACCTGGATTCACCTTTACTTGTCAGGTCCTCCTGAGACCCCAGTATAAGATTGGGGAGATGACGAAGTATATCCTCATCATAGATGTATGGGAGGTAACCTCAGTCATCGAAACTCAACTTAGGAGTCGAGTAATAGTACCACGTCGTTTCGACGGTCATAAGGTCAGAAGGTGTCCTTCTTGGATGTCTCAAAGACCGTGTTA
>NC_029787.2:69326018-69326381 GCF_000816755.2 Arachis ipaensis
ATCAACAAGAAAACACCAAACTTAAAGTTTGGCACAGGATTTAATAGAAAAATTATTTTTTTGAAAAATATTTTTTAAAAAAAGAAAATAAGGATTCTAAGATTCTAACACAACAATAAAAAGAGACTCTAAACAAAAAAAGAAAACTTTTCCTAATCTAAGCAACAAAATAAACCGTCAGTTGTTCAAACACGAACAATCCCCGGCAACGGCGCCAAAAACTTGGTGCACAAATTGTGAATCACACTTTCACAACTCGTACCACTGACCAGCAAGTGCACTGGGTCGTCCAAGTAATACCTCACGTGAGTAAGGGTCGAATCCCACGGAGATTGTTGGTTTGAAGCAATCTATGGTTATCTT
>NC_029787.2:69326505-69337194 GCF_000816755.2 Arachis ipaensis
TGTTTATCAGTTGAATTGCAATTAAACAATAGAGCATGGATTAAAGGTTACTTGTTATGCAGTAATGGAGAATATGTTGGAGTTTTGGAGATGCTTTGTCTTCTGAATCTCTGCTTTCCTCTGTCTTCTTGTTCACGCACGCACGTCTTCCTATGGCAAGCTGTGTGTTGGTGGATCACCGTTGTCAATGGCTACCTTCCCTCCTTCCAGTGAAAACTACGCTCACGCGCTCTGTCACAGCATGGCTAATCACCGGTTGGTTCTCGATCCGGTTGGAATAGAATCCCTTGATTCCTTTGCGTTTGTCACTAACGCCCAGCCTTCAGGAGTTTGAAGCTCGTCACAGTCATTCAATCCTTGAATCCTACTCGGAATACCACGGACAAGGTTTAGACTTTCTGGATTCTCATGAATACCGCCATCTAATCTAGCTTATACCATGAAGATTCTGATTAAGAGATCTAAGAGATACTCATTCAATCTAATATAGAACGGAGGTGGTTGTCAGGCACACGTTCATGGGTTGAGAATGGTGATGAGTGTCACAGATCATCACCTTCATCACAGTTAAGCGCGAATGAACATCTTAGATAGGAACAAGCGTGTTTGAATAGAAAACAGAAATACTTGCATTAATTCATCGAGACACAGCAGAGCTCCTCACCCCCAACAATGGAGTTTAGAGACTCATGCCGTCAAAGAGTACAAAGTTCAGATCTAAAATGTCATGAGATACAAAAGAAGTCTCTAAAAGTTATTTAAATACTAAACTAGTAGCCTAGGTTTACAAAAAATGAGTAGACTATGATGGGTGATGCAGAGATCCACTTCTGGGGCCCACTTGGTGTGTGCTGGGACTGAGATTTAAGCAAGTCACATGCAGAGGCCATTTGTGGAGTTGAACGCCAGTTTTTGTGCCAGTTTGGGCGTTCAACTCTAGCTTTTGATCCTTTTCTGGCGCTGGACGCCAGAATTGGGCAGAGAACTGGCGTTGAACGCCAGTTTACGTCGTCTATTCTTGTGCAAAGTATGGACTATTATATATTTATAGAAAGCCCTGGATGTCTACTTTCTAAAGCAATTGGAAGAATGCCATTTCGAGTTCTGTAGCTCCAGAAAATCTACTTTGAGTGCAGGGAGGTCAGAATCCAACAGCATCAGCAGTCCTTTTTCAGCCTGAATCAGATTTTTGCTCAGCTCCTTCAATTTCAGCCAGAAAAATACCTGAAATTACAGAAAAACATACAACTCATAGTAAAGTCCAGAAAATATAAATTTTTCCTAAAAACTAATGAAAATAGACTAAAAACTAACTAGAACATACTCAAAACTATATGAAATTAACCCCAAAAAGCGTATAAAATATCCGCTCATCAGTTATCTATCTATATTTATACTATGATTTCCTATTGAGTTTGGCAAAAACAAACAATAGAATTCCAACCAATCCAGGATAAAATCTTAGGGATAAGGTAAGAAAATATAGCAATACAACCAAAATCCAAAGATTTGAAATGAGATTTTCAAACTAACAACCAAGCAACTTGCAAGAAGATATAATATAAGAGATAAAAACATAGAATTGAGCGATCGAACCCCTCACCGGATGTGTTTCACTCTATACGCTCAGTGTTTAGGGTTTAATCACTCAATTCTCCTTTAATCATGCTTTTCAAAGATTTGCAAGTCATCTAACAATCAACTAATATTTGATGCATGAAAAACAATTATCATGAGGTCTTTTGAGGGTTGTAATGGGGCTAGGGTTAAGGTAAGATCAATATGTTCAAGTAGACATAGTGAATTAGATCTTTGATTAGCTCAAGTGCCACCTAATCCTATGTCATCCTATATACACACAACAAAACAACCTAACTACCCATTTATCTTCTATCTCACATTTACTCATGCATTTTCTTTCCGCAACACAAACATATGCATCCTTTATTCACATTTTTATTTCATATGCTTTTATGCATAAAACTTAATTTGATTTTTTTTTTATAAACAATGGTCAAGCTGAAATTTCAAATAGAGAGCTCAAGAGAATCCTTGAGAAGACTGTTGGAAACTCAAGAAAAGATTGGTCCAAGAAGCTAGATGATGCACTATGGACCTATAGAATAGCTTTCAAGACACCTATTGGCATGTCTCCATACCAATTGGTGTTTGGAAAAGCTTGTCATCTACTAGTGGAGCTTGAACATAGAGCATTTTGGGCTCTAAAGATGTTGAACTTTGATAATCAAGCTGCTGGGGAAAGAAGGCTACTACAACTCAATGAGCTAGAAGAATTCAGATCCCAAGCATATGAGAATGCCAAGATCTACAAGGAGAAAGCAAAAAATGGCATGATCGAAAGCTAGCAAGAAGAGAGTTTGTAGAAGGTCAAAAAGTGCTCCTATACAATTCAAAGCTCAAGTTCTTCCTAGGAAAGCTAAAGTCAAGATGGTATGGACCCTTCACAATCCTTAAGGTCTCTCCCTATGGTCATGTAGAGCTTGTGGAGGATAAGACACAGAGGACTTTCACTGTCAATGGCCACAGGGTCAAGCACTACTTGGGGAACTCATGGATGAGCAGAGAGTGAGCTACCACCTCAACTAAGGAAGAAAGAACGTCAAGCTAGTGACGTTAATGAAGCGCTAGTTGGGAGGCACCCCAACACTTATATCCTTTCATTTTTCCTGTTTTCTATAAGTAGTTTATGATTGTGAACTTAGGTAGTTTAATTTTCAGTCTCAAGTGTTAGTTAATTAGTTGATAGTTCTTTGGTTTATTTTTAGTTTACTAGAAGTGCAATGTTGCATGATACACTAATTGAGGTAGATTAATTGGGCTGAGAACTAGCTAAAATGCTAAGTTTGGTGTGGCCATTAACCCACTTAATTTAGGCTTACAAAAAATTGTATTGATTTAAATCTGGAAGTAAGCCCAAAAATTAAGTTTGGTGTGGCCACCACCATAGAAAATTCACACACCAAGCCCAACATGGTTTAAGTTTGAAAGCATTTAGTAAATTGGTGGGTGCATAAAAGGCTACTTTATTGTGTACGAAGGGGATGGAAGTGGAAGAGTGTGAATGAATTAAATTTATTCCACCCATTATCTACACATTAAAGTCCAATGATGAAACCAATTTACCATATGCAATGGATTTAAGTTTGGTGTCCCAAAAGATACTCATCAATTTCATTTTAATTGCATTTTAATTGGGGGAATGTGAAGCAATTTTTTATCATTACTGATGGGGTTTTCGGATTGAATTTTCAGGAAAAGGTGGGGCCCACATGATTGATAGCTCATTGAGTCAAGGAGTCAAAGTGTACTTGCACTTTGGAACTCAAACACCTGATGAAAGCTAAAAGGGTAGGGGTTGGCGCCTCTTCCCACGCTAGGAACCACTCCCAAGTGAAAAAACATTGAATTATTTTTACTTCCCACCTTCCAGATTCTCTTTCTCACCTCTATAAAAGTCACTCACCTTTCCACTTTTCCCCACACTTCAAAACCCAACCTCACAACCGAAACAATCCTCTGCACTCCCTCTCCTCTTTTTTTTCTTTTCTTTACTATTCTCCTTCTCTTGATTGGGACAATCAAGTCCTAAGTTTGGTGTTGGATCAAACCCTTATTTTGCTCTCCTTCTTTGCTTCTTTCTTCAACCTTTCTTCAACCCTTCAAACCCTCTTTTCTCACTTCAATGGCACCACCAAGAGCCTCCTCATCAAAGAAAAGAAAGACCAAGGAAACTACCTCCAGACTCTCAAGATTCAATGAATACAAGTTCCTCTAATCATTCAACCAAAACCAATTCTATGGTTGGGTGAGTGAGAGGACAATCATTCCGGAGGTGGGCTTCCAACTTAGAAGAAATGAACATTCAGAGATTAATTGAGAAATCAACAACAGAGGATGCGCTATCTTGTGCAACCCACCAAAGAAGGTGGTGGATAGTTTGGTTAAGGAATTTTATGCTAATGCTGTGCCATAGCCTGGGTATCCCTTTGACTATCTAAGCTATGTGAGCGGGAAAACAATTGATTATAGCCCCCGCTAGCATAGATGGAATGTTAATGGTGAAGCAAACAAACTCCACCCGGAGCTATGAAGAGAGGGTGAAGCAACAAGAACCTAGCTTTGAAGAGATCCTGAATGAAATCTGTGTTCTGAATGTGCAATGGATCAATGACAAGATGGAAGGCCCAATCAGCTGAGGAGAAGAGATTTGAGCCCCCATGCTAGAGGGTGGCTAGACTTTGTGAGGAGATTCCTTAACCCCACTTCCAACACTTCAGAGGTGACCTTGGAGAGAGCAGTACTTATATACAGCTGGTGCACGAAATTGTGATCATTAATGGCGCCAACAACTTGGTACGCACAATTGTAATCTCAACTCTTTATCACAACTTCGCACAACTAACCAGCAAGTTCACTGGGTCGTCCAAGTAAAAAACCTTACGTGAGTAAGGGTCGATCCCACGGAGATTGTCGGCCTGAAGCAAGCTATGGTCACCTTGTAAATCTCAGTCAGGCGGATTTAAATGGGTGTGGTGAATTGATAATAAAAATATAAATAAAATATAAACTGGGATAGAGATACTTATGTAATTCATTGGTGAGAATTTCAGATAAGCGTATAGAGATGCTTTCGTTCCTCCTGAACCTCTGCTTTCCTGCTGTCTTCATCCAATCATTCCTACTCCTTTCCATGGAAAGCTTTATGTAGGGCATTACCGTTGTCAATGGCTACATCCCATCCTCTCTGTGAAAATGGTCCAATGCACTGTCACTGCATGGCTAATCATCTGTCGGTTCTCGATCATACTGGAATAGGATTTACAACCCTTTTGCGTCTGTCACTACGCCCAGCACTCGCGAGTTTGAAGCTCGTCACAGCCATCCCTTCCCAAATCCTACTCGGAATACCACAGACAAGGTTTAGACTTTTCGGATCTCAGGAATGGCCGTCCATGGGTTCTAACTTATACCACGAAAATTCTAATATCTCGGACTCGGTCCTCTGTATTAGATATCTAAGAGATATTTATTTTAGCTTGTTTGCATGTAGAATAGAAGTGTTTGTCAAGCACGCGTTCATAAGTGAGAATGATGATGAGCGTCACATAATCATCACATTCATCATGTTCTTGGGTGCGAATGGATATCTTAGAATAGGAATAAGCTTGAATTGAATAGAAACACAATAGTACTTTGTATTAATTCATGAGGAACAGCAGAGCTCCACACCTTAATCTATGGTGTGTAGAAACTCTACCGTTGAAAATACATAAGTGATGAAGGTTCAGGCATGGCCGAATGGCCAGCACCCAAACGTGATCTAAAGATGAAACTAAAGATGTAAATACAATAGTAAAAAGTCCTATTTATGCTAAACTAGTTACTAGGGTTTAAAGAAATGAGTAAATGATGTAGAAATCTACTTCCGGGGCCTACATGGTGTGTGCTTGGGCTGAGCATTGAGATTTACACGTGTAGAGGCTTCTCTTGGAGTTGAACACCAGTTTGTAACCTGTTTCTGGCGTTTAACTCCACTTTGCAACCTGTTTCTGGCGTTTAACTCCAGAATGCAGCATGGAACTGGCGTTGAATGCCAGTTTGCGTCGTCTAAACTCGTGCAAAGTATGGACTATTATATATTGAGAGCGCGCCATTTGGAGTTCTGTAGCTCCAGAAAATCCACTTTGAGTGCAGGGAGGTCAGAATCCAACAGCATCTGCAGTCCTTCTTCAACCTCTGAATCTGATTTTTGCTCAAGTCCCTCAATTTCAGCCAGAAATTACCTGAAACCACACAAAAACACACAAACTCATAGTAAAGTCCAGAAATGTGAATTTTATTTAAAAACTAATAAAAATATACTAAAAACTAACTAATTTTGGTTTTAAAGGCTATTGGCTTTTTGCTCTTGCCTTTTGGTTTAAAGAGCTTTTGACTTTTCCTGCTTGCTTTTTCTTTTTCTCTTTTTTTTTTGCCATATTTTTTTTTCTGCAAGCTTTTGTATTCACTGCTTTTTCTTGCTTCAAGAATCATTTTTATGATTTTCAGATTATCAAATAACATTTCTCCTTTTCATCATTCTTTCAAGAGCCAACATATTTAACATTCATAAACATCAAATTATTTCATAGAGGATGATGGAATGCTCTTGGTGCTCCACCCTTAGTTGTCCCATATTGGAACTTAATTCTCCTAGGGAGGTGTTGATTTGCTCCCAATAGTTTTGTGGAGGAAAGTGCATCCCTTGAGGCATCTCAGGGATTTCATGGTGAGAAATTTCCTCATGTTCTTGTTGAGGTCCATAAGTGGACTCTCTTGTTTGCTCCATCTTTTTCTTAGTGATGAGCTTTTGAGATGAATCTCTCCATCTCCCATGACTCAAAGGTGGAAGCTTTCGCCTTCCCTTTCCTCTTTCTAGAGGTTTCTCTGGCCTTAGGTGTCATAAATGGTTATGAAAAAACAAAAAGCAATGCTTTTACCACACCAAACATAAAAGGTTTGCTCGTCCCCGAGCAAAAGAAGAAAGGAAGTAGTAGAAGAAGAAGAAAATGGAGGAGATGGAGGTGTGTGAATGGTTCGGCCACTGGGGGTTTAAGGTGGTTATGATGTGTGAAAAGGAAGGACTGATGGTTTGAATTTGAGTGGGTGGGTGTAGGTGGGGGTATGATGGTTTTGGAGAGGAATTGGAGGTGATTGGTGGAGGTTATTTTGGGGAAGAATGTTGTGGAAAGGTGTGAAGAGGAGAGAAGAAGAGGTGGGGATCCTGTGGGGTCCACAGATAAAGTGGGGTCAAGGACTTAGCATCCCTGCTCTAATTAGGCGTTTAAAACGCCCTTGCTGTGCAATCTTGGCGTTTAACGCCAGACTGCTGCCTGTTTCTGGCGTTAAACGCCCAAATATAGCTTGTTTCTAACATTTAATGCCAGGCAGATGCTTGTTTCTGGCGTTTAAATGCCAAACTGCTCTCCTCCAGGGTGTGCTGTTTTCAATGCTATTTTTCATTCTATTTTTAATTTTTCAGTAGTTTTTGTGACTTCACATGATCATCAACCTAATAAAACACGAAATAACAAAAAGAAAATAAAATAAATATGATTTAATAACATTGGGTTGCCTCCCAACAAGCGCTTCTTTAGTGTCAATAGCATGACAGTGAGCTCTCAGGGAGCCTCACAGATAATCAGAGCAATGTTGGAACCTCCCAACACCAAACTTAGAGTTTGGTTGTGGCCTCCCAACATGAAACTTAGAGTTCGACTCTGGGGGCTTTGGTTGACTCTGCAGTGAGAGAAGCTTTTCATGCTTCCTCTCCATGGTTACAGAAGGAGATCCTTGAGTTTCAAACACAAGGTTGTCCTCATTCAGTTGGAGGACCAACTCTCCTCTGTCCACATCAATCATAGCTCTTGCTGTGGCTAGGAAGGGTCTTCCAAGGATGATGGATTCATCTTCATCCTTCCCAGTGTCTAGGATTATGAAATCAGCAGGGATGTAAAGGCCTTCAACCTTTACTAACACATCCTCTACTTGTCCATAAGCCTATTTTCTTGAGTTGTCTGCCATCTCTAATCAGATTCTGGCAGCTTGGACCTCAAAGATCCCAAGTTTCTTGATGAGCGGATATTTTATATGCTTTTTGGGGTTAATTTCATATAGTTTTTAGTATGTTTTAGTTAGTTTTTAGTTTATTTTCATTATTTTCTAGGAAAAATTCATATTTCTGGACTTTACTATGAGTTTGTGTGTTTTTTTGTAATTTCAGGTATTTTCTGGCTGAAATTGAGGGAGCTGAGCAAAAATCTGATTCGGCTGAAAAAGGACTGCTGATGCTGTTGGATTCTGACCTCTCTGCACTCGGAATGGAATTTCTGGAGCTACATGAGTCCCAATGGCGCGCTTCCAATTGTGTTGGAAAGTAGACATCCAGGGCTTTCCAGCAATATATAATAGTCCATACTTTGCTCAAGGATAGACGACGTAAACTGGCGTTCAACACCAGTTCCATGTTGCAGCCTGGCGTCCAACGCCAGAAACAAGTTACAAGTTAGAGTTCAATGCCAGAAATAGGTTACAACCTGGCGTTGAACGCCCAAAACAGCCCATCCACGTGAGAAGCTTAAGTCTCAGCCCCAGCACACACCAAGTGGGCCCCAAAAGTGGATTTCTACACCATCTATCATAGTTTACTCATTTTCTGTAAACCTAAGTTACTAGTTTAGTATTTAAACAACTTTTAGAGATTTATTTTATATCTCATGACATTTTAGATCGAAACTTTGTACCTTTTAATGGCATGAGTCTCTAAACTCCATTGTTGGGGGTGAGGAGCTCTGCTGTGTCTTGATGAACTAATGCAAGTATTTCTGTTTTCCATTCAAACATGCGTGTTCCTATCTAAGATATTCATTCACACTTCAATATGAATGTGATGAACGTGAAAATCATCATCATTCTTCCACGAACGCGTGCCTGACAACCACTTACGTTCCGCTGTAGAATGAATGAATATCTCTTAGATCTCTTAATCGGAATCTTCGTGGTATAAGCTAGATTGATGGCAGCATTCAAGAGAATCCGGAAAGTCTAAACCTTGTCTGTGGTATTCCGAGTAGGATTCAGGGATTGAATGACTGTGACGACCTTCAAACTCGCGAGTGCTGGGCATAGTGACAGACGCAAAAGGATAGTAAATCCTATTCTGGTACGATTGAGAACCTGCAGATGATTAGCCGTGCGGTGACAGCGCACCTGGACCCTTTTCACTGGAAGGATGGATGGTAGCCATTGACAACGGTGATCCACCAACACATAGCTTGCCATAGGAGGACATGCGTACGTGAATCGAAAACAGAGGAAAGCAGAATTTCAGAAGACAAAGCATCTCAAAAACTCCAACATATTCTCCATCATCGCATACAAGTATAATTTGTGTTCTGCCCTTTTATTCCTTGCAATCAAATTTGATAAGTGAATTATTTTATTGTTTTCCTGACTAAGAGTTACAAGATAACCATAGATTGCTTCAAGCCAATAATCTCCGTGGGATCGACCCTTACTCACGTAAGGTATTACTTGGACGACCCAGTGCACTTGCTGGTTAGTTGTGCGAATTTGTGAAGAACTGTGATTTCCAATTTCGTGCACCAAGTTTTTGGCGCCGTTGCCGGGATTTGTTTGAGTTTGGACAACTGACGGTTTATTTTGTTGCTTAGATTAGGAAAAATTTTTCTTTTTGGTTTAGAGTCTTTTATTATTTATACCTTGTTAAAACACTTTAAAAGGAGGACTCTGGGGTCATATGCTAACCCCTCTACTGCTTCATATGGGAGCAGTATCTACATACCCTCCATTGGAGTCAGTAGCTTTGAGTTGAATCCTCAGCTCATTATCATGGTGCAGCAAACTTGCCAGTATTCCGGTCTTCCACAGGAAGAACCTACAGAGTTTCTGGCACAGTTTTTACAGATTGCTGACACAGTACATGATAAGGAAGTAGATCAGGATGTCTACAGATTATTACTGTTTCCATTTGCTGTAAAAGACCAAGCTAAGAGGTGGTTAAATAACCAACCTAAGGCCAGCATAAGGACATGGAAACAGCTGACAGAAAAATTCCTGAATCAATACTTTCCTCCAAAACGGATGACACAGCTAAGGCTGGATATCCAAGGCTTTAAACAAGGAGATAATGAATCTCTTTATGATGCCTGGGAGAGATACAGAGAGATGCTACAAAAATGCCCCTCTGAAATGTTTTCAGAGTGGGTTCAGTTAGACATCTTCTATTATGGGCTTGCAGAAAGAGCTCAGATTTCTCTAGATTACTCAGCTGGTGGATCTATCTACATGAGAAAGACAATTGAAGAAGCTCAAGAGCTCATTGATACAGTTGCCAGAAATCAGCATCTGTACCTAAGCAGTGACCCTTCCATGAAACAAGAGGTTAAAACAGAAACTGCTGAACTCAGTCCTGTAAAACAAGCTGCTGAATTCAATCAGCAATTGGACTTTCTAACAAAGCAGTTAGCCAAATTCAAGGATAGACTACAAGAGACAAGGATGGCTAATATAAATATGGAAGAACAATTGAGGCAAACAAAGCAGCAGCTGTCAAAACAAATAACAGAAGAATGCCAAGCAGTTCAATTAAGAAGTGGGAAGACATTAAATACCCCACCTCAAGGCAGCAAGAAGCCAAGAAATGAGCAAACCACCCAAAATCCACCTAAGGACAGTAAGAGCCCAGGGAAAAATAATTCTGGCACTAAAACGCCAGAAATTGGATGGAAGGCTGGCGCTGAACGCCCAGACCATGCTCAGGACTGGCGTTCAACGCCAGAAACAAGCAAGGATCTGGCGTTGAACGCCCAAAAGAAGTACAGTTCTGGCGTTCAGACGCCAGGAACAGAGTCTCGAATCAGAGTTGGAAGACATCTTTAAAGATGTTCAGCCTGATTTGGAGGATTCAGAGGAAATAAAAGAGCCTCTGAAATTTCCTCTAGAAGAGGAAAAACCTCCTAAACCCGAGCTCAAACCATTACCACCATCCCTGAAATATGCATTTCTGGGAGAAGGTGACACTTTTCAAGTGATCATAAGCTCTGCTTTAAATCCACAGGAAGAGGAAGCACTGATTCAAGTGCTAAGGACACACAAGATAGCTCTTGG
>NC_029787.2:69337236-69342099 GCF_000816755.2 Arachis ipaensis
GTCATGATTTTTACTGCTTTTTGGATGGCTATTCAGGTTATAACCTGATTGCAGTAGATCCCCAGGATCAAGAGAAAACAGCATTCACATGTCCATCTGGAATGTTTGCTTATAGAAAGATGCCGTTTGGGCTGTGTAATGCGCCTGCAACCTTCCAGAGATGCATGCTCTCTATTTTCTCTGATATGGTGGAAAAATTTCTGGAAGTCTTCAAGGATGACTTCTCAGTATATGGAGACTCATTCAGCTCCTGTCTTGATCACCTGAAACTAGTTCTGAAAAGATGCCAAGAGACCAACCTGGTTTTAAACTGGGAAAAATGTCACTTTATGGTGACTGAAGGGATTGTCCTTGGGCATAAAATTTCAAACAAGGGAATAGAGGTGGATCAAGCAAAAATAGAGGTAATTGAAAAATTATCACCACCTGCCAATGTTAAGGCAATGAGAAGCTTTCTGGGGCATGCAGGATTCTATAGGAGGTTTATAAAGGATTTTTCAAAAATCGCAAAACCTCTGAGCAATCTGCTAGCTGCTGACACGCCATTTGTGTTTAACACAGAGTGTCTGCAGGCGTTTGAAACGCTGAAAGCCAAGCTGGTCACAGCACCAGTTATTTCTTCACCAGACTGGACATTACCATTTGAGCTAATGTGTGATGCTAGTGATCACGCCATTGGTGCAGTATTGGGACAGAGGCATGACAAGCTTCTGCATGTCATTTATTATGCTAGCCGCGTTTTAAATGACGCCCAAAAAAATTACACAACCACAGAAAAAGAATTGCTTGCAGTGGTTTATGCCATTGACAAGTTCAGATCATACTTAGTAGGATCAAAAGTGATTGTGTATACTTACCATGCTGTTCTTAAATATCTACTCACAAAGCAGGATTTAAAACCCAGGCTCATCAGATGGGTGTTGCTTCTGCAAGAGTTTGATACAGAAATAAGAGACAGAAAAGGGACAGAGAACCAAGTGGCTGATCATCTGTCCCGGATAGAGCCAGTAGAAGGGACATCCCAACCCTCTCTTGAGATCTCTGAGACTTTTCCGAATGAGCAATTATTTGCCATTCAGGAAACACCATGGTTTGCAGACATTGCAAACTATAAAGCTGCAAGGTTCATACCCAAAGAGTACAATAGGAAATAAAAGAAAAAATTAATCACTGATGCAAAGTACTACTTGTGGGATGAACCCTATCTCTTCAAGAGATATGCAGACGGAATAATCCGTAGGTGTGTGCCTAGAGAAGAAGCACAGAGGATCCTATGGCATTGCCATGGATCACAATATGGAAGCCATTTCAGAGGTGAGCGAACAGCCACCAAGGTCCTCCAATGTGGCTTCTATTGGCCCACACTCTATAGAGATTCTCGAGAGTTTGTACGTAACTGTGACAGTTGCCAAAGAGCTGGTAATCTGCCTCTTGGTTACGCAATGCCTCAACAAGGAATCTTGGAGATTGAGTTGTTTGACGTATGGGGAATTGACTTAATGGGACCTTTCCCACCATCATACTCAAACACTTATATTCTGGTGGCAGTTGACTACGTATCAAAATGGGTAGAGGTCGTTGCCACACCCACCAATGATACTAAAACAGTGCTGAAGTTCCTCCAAAAATATATCTTCAGCAGGTTTGGGGTCCCTAGAGTACTAATCAGTGATGGAGGCACTCACTTTTGCAACAAATAGCTTTACTCTGCCATGGTCCGGTATGGGATTCGCCACAAGGTGGCAACTCCATATCATCCACAAACTAATGGGCAAGCTGAAGTCTCTAACAGAGAGCTAAGAAGAATCCTAGAACGGACTGTAAATACCCGTAGAAAGGATTGGGCAAGAAGCTTGGATGATGCTCTGTGGGCATACAGAACAGCATTCAAGACTCCTATAGGGACCTCTCCATACCAACTTGTATATGGTAAGGCATGTCACCTGCCCGTGGAACTGGAACATAAAGCCTACTGGGCAACCAGATTCCTGAACTTTGTACCAAATTAGCTGGAGAAAAAAGATTGCTTCAGCTAAATAAGCTAGAGGAATTCAGATTCACTGCTTTTGAAAATGCCAAGCTTTATAAAGAGAAATAAAAAAAGTGGCATGACAGAAAGCTGTCATCTAGAATCTTTGAACCAGGACAGAAGGTTCTGTTGTTTAACTCTAGACTCAGGCTATTCCCCGGGAAACTGAAATCCCGGTGGAGGGGACCATATGTGATTACAAGTGTATCACCATATGGTTATGTGGAACTTCCAGATATTGATTCTGATAAGAAGTTCATTGTTAATGGACAGAGAATCAAGCACTATCTTGAAGGCAATATTGAGCAAGAGTGCTCAAGACTAAAGCTAAATTAAAAGCTCAGCAAGGTCCAGCTAAAGACAATAAAGAAGCGCTTGCTGGGAGGCAACCCAGCCAAGGGGCATCGCTTCCTCTAAGCATTTTTCCCTATTCTTGATTTTATTTTTTTATATAAAGTTCATTGATACTAAGGTAAAGATTCAATTGTATAAGTTTACAGGGTTACAGAAGGATTCTGCACACAAAACAGAGAAAAAGATTTCACTGGCAAGAAAACGCCAGTAAAAGTCTGTTTTGGGCGTTCAACGCCCAAAAGAAGCATCCACTGGGCGTTGAACGCCAGTAAGGATAGCCATCTGGGCGTTAAATGCCAGAAAGAAGCATCTTCTGGGCGTTGAACGCCAGAAAGAAGCTCCTTCTGGGCGTTTAACGCCAGATTTACAGCGTCCTGGGCGTTCAGAAAAACGCCCAGTGACAAAGGAGTTCCTGGCGTTCAACGCCAGAAAGAAGCAACAGCTGGGCATTGAAGGCCCAGGAGAAGCAGCAGTTGGGCGTTGAACGCCTAAAACATGCAGCGTTTGGGCGTTCAAACGCCAGGATGGTGGGGAGGTGGTAAATTCGTTTTTTCTTCATATTTTTCATTTTAATCTTAATTTTCATGTTTCAATTCATGATTTCTTGCATAAACATGTTACAAACCCTGATTTCTAAAATCCCTAATTTCTAAAAACCCTTCTTTAAAAATATTAAATGTATCTTAATCCATAAGCACAAATCCTTTTTTTCAATCCAATTCAACTCCTTTTCAAAATTTTCAAAACAAATCTATCTCTTTTCATTCAAAAATCTTTTCAACTAATCAATATCTTTTTCAAATCTCCATATTATCTTTTTCAAAAATCCAATTTTATCTTTTTCAAATATCTTTCATATCTTTTCAATTTTAAATTATATCTTTTCTTATCATACTTATTTTTTTTAAATCATATCTTCTATCTTATCTTTCTCCCTATTTTCGAAAACCCCCGCTCCCTTTTAAAAACCCATTCGGCCTCCTTCCTCTCATCCACCATCCTACACTAGCTCTCCTTCTATCCCTCTCCTTTCTTTTCTTTTGCTTGAGGACAAGCAAACCTCTAAGTTTGGTGCGTTTATCCGTGATCACTAAACCATACCCACTAAGATCATGGCTCCTAAAGGAAAACAACCCACTCCAAGAGGCAAGAAAGAGAGTATTCCAAAACCACTTTGGAATCAAGGGAAGTTCTTAACTAAAGAACATTCAGACCATTATTACAAAATAATGGGTCTAAGATCAGTGATCCCGGAAGTTAGATCCGATCTGAAAGAAGACGAATATCCGGAGATCCAGGAGCAAATTCGAATCAGGAACTGGGAGATCCTAGCTAATCCTGAAACGAAAGTAGGAAGGAATATGGTCCAGGAGTTCTATGATAATATGTGGCAAACAGACAAGCAAAGACTATCTGGATCTGCTCTCTATGACTATCGGACCTTGGTCAGAGGAAAGATTGTTCATACCCACCCTGACAAGATCAGGGAGATCTTAAAGCTACCTCAGCTGAAAAACGATCCAGACTCCTTCAATAGGAGAATGATGAGAACAGACAAGGGCTTGGATAAGATTCTAGAGGATATATGTATCCCTGGAGCCAGGTGGACCACCAGCACGAAGGGTGTCCCAAATCAACTCAAAAGAGAAGATCTCAAACCAGTCGCCAGAGGATGGCTGGACTTCATTGGGCATTCTCTGCTGCCCACTAGCAACTGTTCTGAAGTCACTATTAGAAGAGAAGTGATGATCCATTGCGTCATGATGGGAAAAGAAGTGGAAGTTCATCAACTGATTTCAACTGAATTTTACAAAATTGCAAACAAAAATTCCAAAGATACCAGGTTGGCTTATCCAAGCTTGATTTCTATGCCCTGCAAGGACGCTGGAGTAAGGATGGGAATAACTGAGTATATCAGTTGAGCGGCCAATCACCAAAGCATCAATGGAAAAACAACAAGCACAGGATGACCCCATCAAGAAGAGAACACAGGAAATTCTCCCAAAAATCCTTCAATCTGAATACTGGGAGTATCTTGAAACATCTATTACCAAGATGCAAGAAGCTATGGAACAAATAAAGAAAGAACAGAAGGAACAAAGTAGCATTCTTTGCTATTTGCGCATATGTTTTGAATTTGTTGTTTAAGACTGTTAAATATATTGGCTCTTGAAAGAATGATGAACATGAGACATGTTATTGATAATCTGAAAAATCATAAAAATGATTCTTGAAGCAAGAAAAAGCAGTGAATACAAAAGCTTGCAGAAAAAAAATATAGAAAGAAAAAGAAAAAGCAAGCTGAAAAAGCCAAAGCTCTTAAAACCAAAAGGCAAGAGCAAAAGGCCAATAGCCCTTAAAACCAAAAGGCAAGGGTAAAAAGGATCCAAGGCTTTGAGCATCAGTGGATAGGAGGGCCTAAAGGAATAAAATCCTAGCCTAAGCGGCTAAACCAAGCTGTCCCTAACCATGTACCATGT
>NC_029787.2:69342202-69415700 GCF_000816755.2 Arachis ipaensis
AAAATGATTCTTGAAGCAAGAAAAAGCAGCAAAGAATAAAGCTTGCAGAAAAAAAATATAGAAAGAAAAAGAAAAAGCAAGCTGAAAAAGCCAAAGCTCTTAAAACCAAAAGGCAAGAGCAAAAGGCCAATAGCCCTTAAAACCAAAAGGCAAGGGTAAAAAGGATCCAAGGCTTTGAGCATCAGTGGATAGGAGGGCCTAAGGGAATAAAATCCTAGCCTAAGCGGCTAAACCAAGCTGTCCCTAACCATGTGCTTGTGGCGTGAAGGTGTCAAGTGAAAACTTGAGACTGAGCGGTTAAAGTCAAGGTCCAAAGCAAAAAGAAGAGTGTGCTTAAGAACTCTGGACACCTCTAATTGGGGACTTTAGCAAAGCTGAGTCACAATCTGAAAAGGTTCACCCAATTATGTGTCTGTGGCATTTACGTATCCGGTGGTAACACTGGAAAACAAAGTGCTTAGGGCCACGGCCAAGACTCATAAAGTAGCTGTGTTCAAGAATCATCATACTGAAATAGGAGAATCAATAACACTATCTACATTCTAAGTTCCTATATATGCCAATCACTCTGAGCTTCAATGGATAAAGTGAGATGCCAAAACTATTCGGAAGCAAAAAGCTACTAGTCCCGCTCATCTAATTAGAATCTGAGCTTCACTCAAAAACTCTGAGATATTATTGCTTCTTGACTTATTAGTAGTCTATTTTATTTATCTAGTTGCTTGGGGACAAGCAACAGTTTAAGTTTGGTGTTGTGATGAGCGGATATTTTATACGCTTTTTGGGGTTAATTTCATATAGTTTTTAGTATGTTTTACTTAGTTTTTAGTTTATTTTCATTAGTTTCTAGGCAAAATTCATATTTATGGACTTTACTATGAGTTTGTGTGTTTTTCTGTAATTTCAGGTATTTTCTGGCTGAAATTGAGGGAGCTGGGCAAAAATCTGATTCGGCTGAAAAAGGACTGCTGATGCTGTTGGATTCTGACCTCTCTGCACTCGGAATGGAATTTCTGGAGCTACAGAAGTTCAAATGGCGCGCTTCCAATTGCATTGGAAAGTAGACATCCAGGGATTTCCAGCAGTATATAATAGTCCATATTTTGCTCAAGGATAGACGACGTAAACTGGCGTTCAACGCCAGTTTCATGTTGCAGCCTGGCGTCCAGCGCCAGAAACAAGTTACACGTTGGAGTTCAACGCCAGAAACAGGTTACAACCTGGCGTTGAACGCCCAAAACAGCCCATGCACGTGAGAAGCTTAAGTCTCAGCCCCAGCATACACCAAGTGGGCCCCAGAAGTGGATTTCTGCACCAGCTATCATAGTTTACTCATTTTCTGTAAACCTAGGTTACTAGTTTAGTATTTAAACAACTTTTAGAGATTTATTTTGTATCTCATGACATTTTAGATCAAAACTTTGTACCTTTTGACGGCATGAGTCTCTAAACTCCATTGTTGGGGGTGAGGAGCTCTGCTGTGTCTCGATGAACTAATGCAAGTATTTCTGTTTTCCATTCAAACATGTGTGTTCCTATCTAAGATATCCATTCGCACTTCAATATGAATGTGATTAACGTGACAATCATCATCATTCCTCCACGAATGCGTGCCTGAAAACCACTTACGTTCTGCTGTAGAATGAATGAATATCTCTTAGATCTCTTAATCGGAATCTTCGTGGTATAAGCTAGATTGATGGCAGCATTCAAGAGAATCCGGAAAGTCTAAACCTTGTCTGTGGTATTCCGAGTAGGATTCAGGGATTGAATGACTGTGACGAGCTTCAAACTCGCAAGTGCTGGGCGTAGTGACAGACGCAAAAGGATAGTAAATCCTATTCCGGTACGATTGAGAACCTGCAGATGATTAGCCGTGCGGTGACAGCGCACCTGGACCCTTTTCACTGGAAGGATGGATGGTAGCCATTGACAACGGTGATCCACCAACACATAGCTTGCCATAGGAGGAGATGCGTGCGTGAATCAAAAACAGAGGAAAGCAGAATTTTAGAAGACAAAGCATCTCCAAAACTCCAACATATTCTCCATCATCGCATACAAGTATAATTTGTGTTCTGCCCTTTTATTCCTTGCAATCAAATTTGATAAGTGAATTATTTTATTGTTTTCCTGACTAAGAGTTACAAGATAACCATAGATTGCTTCAAGCCAACAATCTCCGTGGGATCGACCCTTACTCACGTAAGGTATTACTTGGACGACCCAGTGCACTTGCTGGTTAGTTGTGCGAATTTGTGAAGAACTGTGATTTCCAATTTCGTGCACCATTTCTCCATTACAGAGAGTGGCATTAAGTTTATTCCTGACCCCAGGTCACACAGAGCCTTCTCAAAGGTCATGCTGCCTATTTTGCAAGGAATTAGGAATTTACCAGGATCCTGTTTCTTTTGAGGTAATTTCTGCCTATCCAATGCATTTAGTTCATTGGTGAGCAAAGGAGGTTCATCTTCCCAAGTCTCATTACCAAATAATTTGGCATTCAGCTTCATGATTGCACCAATGTACTTGGCAACTTTTTTTCAGTAATGTCTTCATTCTCTTCAGAAGAAGAGTACTCATCAGAGCTCAAGAAGGCCAGAAGGAGGTTCAATGGAATCTCTATGGTCTCTAGATGAGCCTCAGCTTCCTTTAGGTCCTCACTGAGCGTCCCAGGAGGTCTTCCTCATTGGGATTCACGTCCTCTCCCTCCCTTGTAGGTTCGGCCATGATGGTTAAATCTATGGCCTTGCACTCTCTTTTTGGATTCTCTTCTGTATTGCTTGGGAGAGTACTAGGAGGGATTTTAGTGACTCTTTTACTCAGCTGGCCCACTTGTGCCTCCAAATTTCTAATGGAGGATCTTGTTTCATTCATGAAACTCAAAGTGGCCTTAGATAGATTAGAGACTATATTTGCCAAGCTAGATGGATTCTGCTCAGAATTCTCTGTCTGTTGCTGAGTGGATGATGGAAAAAGTTTACTATTGTTAAACCTGTTTCTTCCACCATTATTAAAGCCTTGTTGAGGCTTTTTTAAGGCCGTCTTTAGGTTGAGAGTCCAACCATATTCTAGCTCTGTCTCTTACAGCAAATGGGAAAAGCATAAGCCTGTATATCTCGAGATCAACCCCATTGGTCTTAACAGTATCACAGATCTGCAAGAATTCAGTTAAGAACAGAAAGGGATCTTCGGATGGAAGTCCATAAAACTTGCAATTCTGTTGCATTAGAGAAACTAATTGAGGTTTCAGCTCAAAATTGTTTGCTCCAATGACAGGGATTGAGATGCTTCTTCCATGTAAATTGGAATTAGGTGCAGTAAAGTCACCAAGCATCTTCCTTGCATTTTTATTATTTTCGGCCATTCCTCCTTTTTCGAAAATTTCTGTCAGATTTTCTCCAGAGAGTTGTGCTTTAGCTTCCCTTAGCTTCCTCTTCAGAGTTCTTTTAGGTTCAGGATCAGCTTCAACAAGAATGTTCTTGTCCTTGTTCCTGCTCATATGAAAAAGAAGAGAACAGAAAATATGGAATCCTCTATGTTACAGTATAGAGATTCCTTTATGTGAGTGGAAGAAGATATGAATAGAAGAAGGAGAATCCAAACACAAGGGTGAGGAGTAGGTTCGAATTCTTAGATGAAAGAGGGGTGTTAGTAGATGAATAAATAAACAGAAGGAGGTGAGAGGGAGAGAATTTTGAAAAAAAAATAAATTAAAATAAAAAATATTTTTGTTTTTAATTTAAAATTAAAATTAGAATTCAAAAATTAAGAGAGGAAAATAGAATCAAATTAAATTAAATTTAAAAAAATTAGTTAATTTAAAAAGGAATTTTGAAAAAGAGGGAAAGGATTTTCAAAAATTAGAGAGAGAATTAGTTAGGTAGTTTTGAAAAAGATATGATTGAAACAAAAAGATAGGATTGGTTTGAAAAAGATTTGAAAATCAATTTTTGAAAAGATAAGAAGTTAGAAAAGATTTTGAAATTGATTTTGAAAAAGATATGATTGAAACTTAATTTGAAAAAGATTTGAAAAAGAAATTTGAAAAGATTTGAATTTTGAAATCAAAGTTGATTACTTGACTAACAAGAAACTAAAAAGATATGATTCTAGAGTTTAAAGATTGAACCTTTCTTATTAGGCAAGTAACAAACTTAAAAATTTTGAATCAATCACATTAATTGTTAATAAAGATTTTGAAAATCAATCATAAAGTTTTCGAAAATATGAAGGAAAAATTGAAAAAGATTTTATTTTTGAAAAAGATTTGAAAAAGATAGAATTTTTAAATTGAAAATTTGATTTGACTCATAAGAAACAACTAAATTTTAAAAACTTTTGAAAAAGTCAACTCAAATTTTCGAAAATTTATGAGTGAAAAAGGGAAAGATATTTTTTTTATTTTTGAATTTTAACAAGGAAAGAGAAAAACATCAAAAAGACTCAATGCATGAAAATTTTGGATCAAAACAACTTAAAAATTGACACAAGACTCAAATAAGAAACACAAAATTATTTTTGATTTTATGATTTTATTAATTTTTTTTTGGTTTTTTCGAAAATTATTTTGGGAAAAACGAAAAAGAAGAAATTTTTTTTATTATTTACGAAAAAAAGTAATAAAAAACTTAAAATTAAAATAAAATTACCTAATCTGAGCAACAAGATGAACCGTCAGTTGTCGAAACTCGAATAATCCCCGGCAACGGCGCCAAAAACTTGGTGCACGAAATTGTGATCATCAATAGCACCAAAAACTTGGTACGCACAATTGTAATCTCAACTCTATATCACAACTTCGCACAACTAACCAGCAAGTGCACTGGGTCGTCCAAGTAATAAACCTTACGTGAGTAAGGGTCGATCCCACGGAGATTGTCGACCTGAAGCAAGCTATGGTCACCTTGTAAATCTCAGTCAGGCGGATTCAAATGGGTATAGTAAATTGATAATAAAAACATAAATAAAATATAAACTGGGATAGAGATACTTATGTAATTCATTGGTGAGAATTTCAGATAAGCGTATAGAGATGCTTTCGTTCCTTCTGAACCTCTGCTTTCCTGCTGTCTTCATCCAATCATTCCTACTCCTTTCCATGGCAAGCTTTATGTAGGGCATCACCGTTGTCAATGGCTACATCCCATCCTCTCTGTGAAAATGGTCCAATGCACTGTCACTGCATGGCTAATCATCTGTCGGTTCTCGATCATACTGGAATAGGATTTACTATCCTTTTGCGTTTGTCACTACGCCCAGCACTCGCGAGTTTGAAGCTCGTCACAGCCATCCCTTCCCAGATCCTACTCGGAATACCACAGACAATGTTTAGACTTTCCGGATCTCAGAAATGGCCGTCCATGGGTTCTAACTTATACTATGAAGATTCTAATATCTCGGACTCGGTCCTCTGTATTAGATATCTAAGAGATATTTATTCTAGCTTGTTTGCATGTAGAAAAGAAGTGTTTGTCAAGCACGCGTTCATAAGTGAGAATGATGATGAGCGTCACATAATCATCACATTCATCATGTTCTTGGGTGCGAATGGATATCTTAGAATAGGAATAAGCTTGAATTGAATAGAAACACAATAGTACTTTGTATTAATTCATGAGGAACAGCAGAGCTCCACACCTTAATCTATGGTGTGTAAAAACTCTACCGTTGAAAATACATAAGTGATGAAGGTTCAGGCATGGCCGAATGGCCAGCCCCCAAACGTGATCTAAAGATGAAACTAAAGATGTAAATACAATAGTAAAAAGTCCTATTTATGCTAAACTAGTTACTAGGGTTTACAGAAATGAGTAAATGATGCAGAAATCCACTTTCGGAGCCCACTTGGTGTGTGCTTGGGCTGAGCATTGAGCTTTACACGTGTAGAGACTTCTCTTGGAGTTGAATGCCAGTTTGTTACCTGTTTCTGGCGTTTAACTCCACTTTGCAACCTGTTTCTGGCGTTTAACTCCAGAATACAGCATGGAACTGGCGTTGAATGCCAGTTTGCATCGTCTAAACTCTGGCAAAGTATGGACTATTATATATTGCTGGAAAGCCCTGGATGTCTACTTCCCAACGCAATTGAGAGTGAACCATTTGAAGTTCTGTAGCTCCAGAAAATCCACCTTGAGTGCAGGGAGGTCAGAATCCAACAGTATCTGCAGTCCTTCTTCAACCTCTGAATCTGATTTTTGCTCAAGTCCCTCAATTTCAGCCAGAAATTACCTGAAATCACAAAAAAATACACAAACTCATAGTAAAGTCCAAAAATATGAATTTTAATTAAAAACAAATAAAAATATACTAAAAACTAACTAAATCATACTAAAAATTATGTAAAAACAATGCCAAAAAGCGTATAAATTATCCGCTCATCAACAGCATCATGAGGGGAGAACATCAATGTTGGAAAAATGATAGCCAACAACATACACAAGGTGCTGAAAAGCACCAAGGATAGCACTAGGCATGCATTTTCCAGCATTATTCAGAGGCTGTGTGATGAGGCTAGGGTGGAAAAGATAATAGATGAAGTTTTGGTGGACCAAGACAAGCCCATAACCACCAAGAAGATGGCCGAAGTAATGGCTATTAACCTACTACAACAAAGGGCAAGAGGGCAAAGAGCTCATATTCAAGAGCCACAAGGGCCACCATAAGAAGGAGAAGCTAATGATCAACCACAATACCTACCACTTCCACCACCACCATATCCACAATTTTTTGAAGGTTTTAACTGGAAGCAAATGCAAGGAGACATCCACCAAATGTAAGGAGATATACACCACTTAAGATAGGATGTCAACCAACTCAGGGAGCAACAAAAATAATGGGACCAAGTACAAGAGAGCATGCAACAACTCCAAGGAAGCATGGAGTATATGAAGGAGTAGCAAGGCCACTTCAACTAGGAAGAGATGAAAAACAGCCTCAACACAATCATGGAGCAACAACGAATCCAACAAGAGAGTCTTGCTGAATTCAGAGCCTTTTTTGAGGCCAGAACTATAGCAAGAAGGCAATATGATTGCTATGCACAAGCAAAATTGAGCCACTTGTGTAATGCAGTGGCCAATATGAACCCCAATTATCCAACATACATGCAAAAGATGGAAGAACTCAGTGCAAGGCAGGAAGGAAATTACGGACAAACACAAAGAAAGTGAAAGGAATTACATGAGAAGGCTAGGATTCTGGAAGGCCAAGGACACCAAAGCACAGGAAGGATCATCCAAGAGAAAGAAAGATGGTGATGACTCATCCTCCAATGAAACCAATGATCCCTCATTATGCGTTCCCATGCTGCCATCAACTCTATGCCAAACAACAATCCATGAAAACCACAGAAATCAACCCTATTTTTTTCTTAAATTCCAAAAATCACCTTCCTTGTCAGCACAGAAAAACACAAGTCCAAAGGGGTCAAAACCAGAAAAAAACTTCCAACATGAAAAAATTACAAATTTAAGACCAATCCATAGAGAAAGCATACAAGGCACACCAAACAATGAGCAGAATCTTTAAAATCAGTGAGCAGCATCAAACAAAAGCACAAGCATCAAGATTTACCTTCCGAGTGTACAAGCAAAAGCAAGTTCCAGGTTTTACACGTCCAGCTCTGCCCCAGCACTGCCTTGCATTTTCTTGAGATATCCAATCTTCAACCATGCTAGAAAATTTCTATAACAACCACAAAACAATAATAGTAAAACAGATTTAAACAAATTCCGGCAACATTTCAGCAGCAATTTAGCATATTTTTCAAATTCACTCAATCAAATCAATATCCATATGAATACAATAACAGTTAAACAAAATTCACATATTCATCCATATGAAATAAGCAGCAATTATAGAAACCTTTATTCCAGCCTAAAGCATAAACTTCTTACGTTGTATTTCAACTTAAAGCCATAAAACAACTGACTCAATCATATAATTCATCATATGCATACTTTATCAATCCAGGGTTACAAAAGAAAATAGAAACTTCATTCAATATGCAAAAACAAGCAGTTATAAAATCAGGTAGAAATAGCACCAACAAACCATAGTACCGTACACTTAAACATTAAATTGTCTCATTATTTTGAATTAGATCTGTGATCTGATATTTAAACCAAGTAATATTCCATCAAACTTGTTTAAGAACTATCAGAATTGCTAAGCTGCTTTTTGTTACCATCATAATTCATAATTATCAAGATTTTCTTATAACTAGCACAGTTCTTTGTTGGAATATTTTCAAATGTTATTGAACCTAATCTTGAAAAAACTTGTATAGTTAAAAAAAAACTAACCATAAATTATTTACTAGCAACAAACTCGACTGTTCCTCTACATAGCTCAGCCCTTTCATCAGCATCCTTACGCCTACCATCTGGACCCAAATTGCAGTGGTAGTCCCGCGGAGTTTTATCACTAAATCCTGTCAAACAAATACATGGTCATAAATAAATGGTTTTCCATGCCATGAAAAGCAAAACAGTGCATAATCCCACCATATAGGTACAATTTGACTTAGGTTGAAGCTACTGCATAAGGCTTTGACACATAAGCACAGTGTTTTTTCTTTTCTTTTCCGATTCACACATAAGCACATTGATTATTAATAAGCTCTGCTCCAATGAATTTTGATGATGCTCACTCATTTACATTTATTTCTTTTACTTTTTTTTCTATTTAGGAGGATCCCTTATCCTATAATTTCTTGTATCCCCTTATCTCTCTTAAATAAGATTTTTCTTTTATCAGAAAGAGAGTTTCATGAGCAACAATAATCACATTTAATAGTAAGCTATAGATAACTAGTGCATCAAACAACATTCATGATCATTCAACAAACAATTCACAAAAATTTATTCCAAACACATTCAAAATAGAAAAACTTTTCTAGACCTAATTCCTCTACAAACTATGTTCAGCCTACCTAACAACCTATAATCCACTACGACATGCATATCTAACTAAGTCTAACTAAGCAAAATTAACAAAATTGAAAGAAAATGCAGTAAATGACCTGGGAATGTAGAAGCAGAATAGGGGAAAGGGGACAGGAAGAAATGGTGGTGAGGCAGTAGCGTCGGTTGCGGATGACTCCCTTCCTTTTTGCAAACGACGGCAACAGAAGCTTCACTGGCGGTCAGTGTGGCTCGACGGTGGTGACGGGGATGACTCCTTCCTTTCCCGTCGTTTTTCCTCTTCTCCACTGCTCATATCGGCGTCGACGACGGTGAGGGGGAACTTCGGTGGCGTCGCGTGTGACAGCAGCAGCAGTGGCTTCAATGGCGACGGCAGCAAGCTCCACGAACAGTGATGGTTCAAGCTTGATGGAAGGCAGAACGGCAATGGCAAGGCGTGAACGGAGGCGACTCTAGGCAACAACCCCTCCTTCGCGAGTTCTCCCTCTCTGCGCGAACTCTCTCTTCTCGACAACAAAGCGGCGACTTTCTCCTCTGGGCTTGACAGTTCGGCGGCAGCGGAACGGGGTGGGCGCGGCGGCAACAAGATAATTTATTCATAATAGAAATTACTTAAATTAAACTATATAATTCTTCCATTATTGAATTTTAATCTCTATCATGTAAAATATTAAATTATAATAAAATTACATAAAAATCTTGATTAATATAAAAATCAGTTAAATAGATGTTTTACAACAAAAATTCTTGTATTTTGTGACAAACAAATAACTTGTTACAAACAATATTGAATTTTGTAACAAATTAATTTTTTGTTACAAAATAATTAGAGTTTTTGAAACAAAGGGATATTTTGTTACAAAATATTTTGAACTTTTGCAACAACTTTATCTTATGTTACAAAATATTATAAAATTTTGCAACAAAATACCGATTCGTTACAAAAGCTAATACAATTCGTAACAGAAAAACTAAGTCGTTACAAAATAACAAAATATTTTGTAACAAATTATATTGTTGTTACAAAATATTATTATGATGTAACAATTACTAAGTTTTGTTATAAAAAAGTAATTTTTTGTAACAATTTTAAATTTGTTACAAAGTTTTTGTTACAAATATTTCATTTTCTTGTAGTGTGTTTAGTCTTTTATGTTCTGAAGTGTTTTTATGAGTCTTTTATGTTTATGCTTTAATTTGAAGAAAGAAAATGTTGTTTAAGTTTCATGAACATCAAATAAAAGTAGTTTGTTTCCACATGAGTCAATGGTGAGTTGTTACAAAAACAAGAGTAAAGAGACTAGGACCAAGTGAGAAAATTCAGGACTAAGAGATAAGGAACTAAGTATAGAACCTTGAATGAATTTGGAAGAAAATAAGTCATAATGAACAATTGGACTTAGAGGATATGACAAGTAGATGCTAGGGATGACTCTTGAATATCCATAGAACCAAGAAGTAGTAAGCAAATGACCCAAGGCTCTGAGCATCAATTACTAGGATAAAAGAAAGAAACAAATGGCTCAAAAGAGCCAAAGATCCTAGTAGATTCATGTGGTGAAGATGTGTCAAGAAGAGAGACCTGGGAAAGTAAATTCTTAGGGGTGTTTCAACACCGAGTACCCTAAAACTAACTGGTTTGGGAGTGCTAATTGAAAGCTTAATCTAAAGGGTTGTCTTGAGACAAAACACTTAGAGTCGTGGTCAATTGAAAAGAAAAGTGAAAAGGAAAGAACAATCAAAGGATCGGAAAAGGAACAATTCTTGCTACTTCAAGGTGACAATCAATAGAAAGGGCTCCTAAGGCAAACACTTGAAAGAATCCTCAAGAGTCTAGGAATTTATTGTGACATGAGAACAATAAGATTCATACATGAGTTAACACTTAGCCCATATCCTTAGAAGAATGCATTTCTTTTAAGGTCAAGTCTCAACCCATTTAAGAATAACTCAGATTGATTTGCTTGGGGACAAGCAAAGCTTAAGTTTGGTATTGTGATGACTTGCATCATCTACCTCTTTCTCTTATCTAAAAGGACCATAAAAAGAGCATAATCTCATTGAATCAATGCAATCTCATGGAATAAATAATAAATGTTATGGTACATTGCTTTGAAATGAGTTTATGTTGAATTTCAGGTGAAAAGAACAACAAAAGAAAGAGAAACTAAGAAAAAGAGGCTGGGCATGTGAAGCTGGGCGTGCCACTTGGAACAAATGCCACCAAATAGTATGGGTGTGGCATGCCAGCACCAGGGCGTGGTACGCCAGTTGAAAACTCCAAAGAAGAGTTCTTGAGGCTTTAATAAGGGCGTGGCACGCCAGTTATATTTTCCAGAGAAGAGTTCTTGGAGCTTTAACAAGGATGTGGCACGCCAGTTATACTTTCCAGAGAGCAAGATTGAAGGCCACAAAGGGGCGTGGAACGCCAGGCTTGGCGTGGCTCACCAACCCCATCATATGCTATGGGAATGCTACTTGAACTTGTAGGCGTGGCACGCCAGTTCACTGATCCAGAAAGGGAACACACACTGGGTGTTCCACTTGATATCGAAGGCGTGGCACGCCAACTATTACCCAACACTTGGGCGTGCCACTTGGGACTCTAGGCGTGGCACGCCAGGCTTGAAGGGGTTCACACCAACATGGGCATGCCACTTGAACACGAAGGCGTGGCATGCCAGTTCAAGTTTCCAGAGAATGAGGTAAAGGTCCAACACTTGGGCGTGCAACTTAGTGTCGAAGGCGTGGCATGCCAACTAGCATCATTGACTTGGGCGTGCCACTTGATGTCGAAGGCGTGGCACGCCAACCCCAGCAACCAAAGAAGAAGAAGACTGGGTGTGCCACTTGAGCTTTAAGGCGTGGCACGCCAAGACCAGATAACCCTGGGCGTGCAACTTGAATTCCGGGAGTGGCATGCCAGCTACTGAAACAAGGGAACCATGCATGCAATACATGGGCGTGGTGATACAAGGATTTATACTGGTTCGGAACTCCACAAAATAATTCCGTTGTTAGTATAGTCCAAACCAATAGTCAATCCTCGAATCAAATTAAATTTTTGGTTTTGTCACAAGTACAAACCCCAAAAAGAATTAACCGAAGTATTTGGACTCTGGGTTGTCTCCCTAGGATGCAATGAAGTGGTCAATTATTGGCTATGAAGGGGTAAAGGGGGTTTTGGTTTATAAGAGTGCAAGAAAAGTAAATTAAGCAAGTAATTAAAGAAAGCAAGACAAAGAACTCTTGGCTAAGACTTAGGTAACTGAGATCACCATCCTTGTCAACAACCAAATATTGATAATCATGAGAGGCCAACCTATTAAGTCTACTTCCCAAAAGCCTTAAGTACGTAACATTTACTCCTAAGCTTGAAGTACATCAAATAGGTTTGATCACATCAACCCTTAAGTCCCAACCTACCTACTAATCAACTTAGTAGTGGGTTAGCGTCAATGGGTATCAAATTGATCACCATGGGTTCTCAAATCACCACATTCATTATACCCAATGACTCAAGGTCGCTCAATTCCCTTAGCCTAGGCCAAGAGTCAAGAGAACTACTCAAAAACTAAAGAGAACATTCCATCAAATACATAGAGTGCAATAAAAGTAAACATCATAATTTGCAAGAAATAGTAAAATCTAACAACTACCAATTGCAAGGGAAGTAAATCAACAACTCAATTCATCAATAAAAAGATACATCAACATCAAATTGTATTAAATGTAAACCAAATCCAATGTGAGTTCATCATCTCAAAAGAGAGCAAAATGAGAAATTAACTTTACAACTAAGAAAATCAAGATGTAGAAATGAGAAATTATAAAGGAAACAAGATGAGATCAAGAAATTAAACATGGATCTATGACAATTTAACCTAATCATAACCTAATTCTAGAGAGAAGAGGAAGCTTCTTGGTGCCCGAAATTGTGATCTCAATGGCGCCAACAACTTGGTGAGCACAATCGTAATCTCAATTCTTTGTCACAACTTCACACAACTACCCAGCAAGTGCACTGGGTCGTCCAAGTAATAAACCTTACGTGAGTAAGGGTCGATCCCACGGAGATTGTCAGCTCGAAGCAAGCTATGGTCACCTTGTAAATCTCAGTCAGGGGGATTCAAATGGTTATGGTGAATTGATAATAGAAATATGAATAAAATATAGGATAGAGGTACTTATGTAATTCATTGGTGAGAATTTCAGATAAGCGTATGGAGATGCTTTGTTCCTTCTGATTGTCTGCTTTTCTATTGTCTTCATCTAGTCCTTCATACTCCTTACCATGGCAAGCGTTATGTAGGGCATCACCGTCGTCAATGGCTACATCCCATCCTTTCAGTGAAAATGGTCCAAAATGCACTGTCACAGCATGTCTATTCATCTGTCGGTTCTCAATCATACTGGAATAGGATTCAGTAATCCTTTTGCGTCTGTCACTATGCCCAGCACTCGCGAGTTTGAAGCTCGTCACAGCCATCCCTTCCCAGATCCAACTCGGAATACCACAAACAAGGTTTAGACTTTTCGGATCTCAAGATTGGCCGCCAATAATTCTAGCCTATACCACAAAGACTCTGATCTCACAATCAGAAGGCTAAGAGATACGCACTCAAGCTATCGCAAGTAGAACAGAAGTGGTTGTCAGGCACGCGTTCATAGGTGAGAATGGCGATGAGTGTCACAGATCATCACCTTCCTCAGGTTGAGGAACAAGTGTATATCTTAGATAAGAAATAGGCTTGAATTGAATAGAAAAACAATAGTACTTTGCATTAATTCATGAGGAACAGCAGAGCTCCACAGCTTAATCTATGGTGTGTAGAAACTCTACCGTTGAAAATACATAAGTGATAATGGTCCAGGCATGGCCAAATAGCCAGCCCCCATAAAGGTTTAAGATAGCATAAAACTGATCAAAGATCAGATCCAAAGACCTTGAATACAATAGTAAAAAGTTCTATTTATACTAAACTAGTTACTAGGGTTTACAGAAATGAGTAAATAATGCAGAAATCCACTTCCGGGGCCTACTTGGTGTGTGTTTGGGCTGAGCATTGAGCTTTACACGTGTAGAGACTTCTCTTGGAGTTGAACGCCAGTTTGTAACCTGTTTCTGGCGTTTAACTCCACTTTGCAACCTGTTTCTGGCGTTTAACTCCAGAATAGGGCAGGAAGCTGGCGTTGAACGCCAGTTTGTGTCGTCTAAACTTGGGCAAAGTATGGACTATTATATATTGCTGGAAAGCCCTGGATGTCTACTTTCCAACGCAATTGAGAGGGCGCCATTTGGGCAAAGTATGGACTATTATATTTTTATTATTATTTATTTAAAAAATAATAAAAATATATTAAAAACTAACTAAATCATACTAAAAACTATGTAAAAACAATGAACAAAAGTGTATAAATTATCTGCTCATCACTTCTCTCTCTAGAAAACTAACTAAAGGCTCATGTTGGCTAAACTAATTGCTCCCCCTTTCCTTGGACTTCAATTATGCATGAAATACACTCAGAAAAATGTTGGATTTGGGCCTGGGCAGCTCAAAAATCGCCCCCAGCATTTTGCCTTAAAGTGAGTCATGTGCTGGTATCGGCGCGTACGCGCCATGTGCGCGTGCGCGTCGATTGGCAAATTCTTCATCCGCGCGGACGCGGCATGTATGCATGCGCGTACCTATGTAAAACCAATTTCGCACGTGCGCGCCTTGTACGCGTGCGCGCCCATTAATGCATTCCTAATCCTTGTTTCTTCATGCCTTCTCTACTTTGTATGGTTTTCTCCTCATTTCTTCCATCCAATACTTGCCTTATAAACCTGAAATCACTCAACAAACACATCAAGGTATCGAATGGAATTAAGGTGAATTAAAATCACCAATTTAAGGCCTAAAAAGCATGTTTTTACATTTAAGCATAAATTAAGGGAGAATTACAAAACGATGCTATTACATTGAATAAATGTGGGAAAAGGTGGTAAAATCCCCTAAAATAAGCTCAAGATAAATCACGAAATCGGGGTTTATCAAATCTCCCCACACTTAAACTAAGCATGTCCTTATGCTAAAATTAAGAAAGAAGCAAAGGGTATCAACATTTATTCAATGCAAACTAACTAAATGCAATATATCTATATCCAACCTATCTACATGAATGCAATGGTTCAGTCAAAATAAATCAATCTCCAAGAATATGCATGCAAGCACAAGGGCTAGGGCATTAGCAATCAAAGCAAACCCACAATTGAATTGAATCATTAAAAGATCTTACAAACTTGCAAGAAAAGATGATCATGGATGGAAACATGTAATTGGGTGATCGAACCCTCGCCGAATGTGTATCCGCTCTAGGCACTCAAGTGTATAGGGGTTGATTCACTCAATTTTCCCTTAATCTTTCCAAGATTTGTTTTTCATCTAACAATCAATAATTACTTTATGCATGCATACAAATATCATGAGGGCTTTCTCATAGGTTGTAATTAGGCTAGGGTCAAGGTAGGTTGCATATGGTCAAGTGAGCTTGAAATTTGAATCTTTGATTAACTTAAACTTCCCACCTAACCTATGACAACCTAAACAATTCTAAGCAAACCTAGCTATCCATTATTCACTTTTTTTCACAGATGCTTATGCATTCTCTTTTGATTACCACACATATGCATTGACTTTATTGATCTTTGAACCTTGGGCATTTTTGTCCCCTTTTTATTGCAACTATTTTTCTAGTTTTTTTTTTTCAAACTAGGATATATACAAGAACATCAATGCATATGATTTACACATGATTAATACATGAGTATGTACCCAATCCCAAAAATTTTTCAACAAAAACATAAACACACTTTTATCTCTACCCAATGTTTCCAACTCTCCCAAAATCAAATAATGAACACTCTCACTAGCCTAAGCTAATCAAAGATCCAAACAAGGGACATTTATTGTTTTTCGCTTAAGCTTGTAATGTGCTACAATTATGAACAAATGGGTTAAGCATAGGCTCAAGATTGGTTAGCAATGGAAGATAAAAGGTAGGCTATTTGGGTAAGTGAACTATTTGAACAATGGCCTCAATCATATAAATGCATGTATACAAAAAATAATGGACATAAAGAATCAAACAAATCAAAGATTACACTCATAGGAAGAGAATAATGCACACAAGAATGAAAGTAAGTGGTTATGTATGATGTAACCACACAATTAGGCTCAAATCTCACATGCTTGTGTTCTTAGCTCAAAACATGATCCACAAAGTGTATAATTCAAGCAAGTTATAAAAAAAAAATTTCAACCAACTGGGGTGGTGCCCTAAAAATGGATTTCTTGAAAAATTTCATCATATTGACTAAGCTTATTCTAATGCAATGTTGTGATTTAGAAAATTTTAAAAATTTTCCCTAGTTTACCCCCTTTTCAATCAAAACACAATTCTTATACAAAAAAGGTCAACTAAGTTTTAACAATCCAAAATATTTTCCTAATAACAATCAAAAACTAAGATGCAATATACATATATATATATTAAAAGTGTGTAACAACCAAAATAAGGATATCCACAATAGCAACTATGTACAGTAATCCAAAAATGATCTCAAAGATAAAGTGTAAAATAAAATAAAGTAGCAGAAACTAGAAATAGATGTCTGAAAGTTCACTACATAAATGCAAACACCGGTCACAAACGGTGACCTCCCCGCACTTTAGAATGAAGCATCGTCCTCGATGCTACTGCTGAAGCTCGAGATGGGGGTCAACAATCGAGCCGGGCTGTGGCTCAGGCTCAGGCTGTGGGACTGGGACTGGCTGTGGCTCCTCCTCCTGATCCTGCTCATCGGAGGCGGGAGAGTCTGGGAGCGGAGGGAGCTCAATGCCCTGTGAGGCAAACACCTGGTCTATGCGGTCGAGACGCCGCATGATACGACGCTCGAGGCGCTCTATGAAGCGAAACAGGTGCTGCACCAACAGGTAAGTCGGCTCAGGTGCTGGTGGTGGTGGTAAGGATGCTGCGGCTACTGAAGTAGAGGGGGTCCTGCTGCTGCTGCTGAAGACGAGGGCTAAGTTGCCTTGACATTTGAGATTTTTGCCAGTAAATAAGTTCATAAAAACAGTCGCGTTGTAGATATAGTCTCTAAACCAACAAAAATCCCTTCGTACAAACGTTTTGGTTGTCACAAGTAACAAACCCGTTTTAAAATTGATAACCGAGTATTTAAACCTCGGGTCGTCTTCTCAAGGAACTGCAGGGAAGTATGTTCTTATTATTGGTTATGGAGGTTGTAAAATCGGGGTTGAGAGTGAAGAGTAGATATGACAAATAATTTAAATGGCAATTAAAATAAATAAATACTGTAAAGCAAACTTTTGGCAAGGTAAGAGAAATTGGAAGTCCAACTTAGTTATTCCTCTCAACAATAGTGAAAGTTGAATCTTAATTCCCTTAGTTAACCTTTACTAAAGTAAAGGAAAGTCAAGGAACTAATTAGTTTGACCTTCGAATCCTATTTATTTCCTAAGAAAAAGTTGGGATTATCAAAGTTCAGTTCAATTAGCAAGATAACGATTATCAATTATGCTAAGTTTAATAATGTTGAGTTACTGATTTCTTAACCAAGACCAAAAAGGGAAAAAGTAAAATTGTTGGAATAAAAATGTCCTTAGATGGGAAGCAATAATAACTTAAATTAAAGAGAACAATAATAAACTGAAATACCTCAAATAATCATTAATTCAAATAATAATCTGTAACATGGAATAATTCATAAGCCAATTGGGCAACATCTGTAGATACGAATAAAAGCATTAAAGTAAAAGTAGCATAAAAACATAAATTAAAGTAAATATTAAACCTGAATCGAGAGTCACTCTTAAAAACTAAGAGAAGTCCTAAATCCTAATCCTAAGAGATAGAGGAGAGAATCTCCCTCTCAAAACTAAATCTAAATCATGGAAAGTAATAAAAATGCGAGCTCCCTTTTGAATGGATACATTCCCCCACTTTATAGCCTCCAATCTGTGCTTTCTGGGCCGAAACTGGGTCAGAAACAGCCCAGAAATCGCCCCCTGCGTATTCTGGTACGTTTAGGATACAGACAAGTGACGCAGAGGCGTCGTCCACGCGGCCGCGCGGATTGAAGTTTGCAGATGCGACGCATCCGCGTGAATCATGCGTTCGCGTCGCCTAGCATTAGGGAAACTATGGCATATTATATATCAAATCGAAGCCCCGGACGTTAGCTTTCCAACACAACTGGAATCGCGTCGTTTGGACCTTTGTAGCTGAAGTTATCGCCGTTTGAGTGCAAAGAGATCAGGCTGGACAGCTTAACAGTTTCTCCAACTTCTTGTATTCCTTCCACTTTTGCATGCTTCCTTTCCATCCTCTGAGCCATTCCTGCCTTGTAATCTCTGAAAAAGCTTAACACACATATCAAAGCATCTAATGGTAATAAGAGAGGATTAATAATAAGCAAATATAAGATCAAAGAAGCATGTTTTCAATCATAGCACAAAACCAGGAAGGAAAATGTAAAACATGCAAATAGTATGAATAAGTGGGTAAAGAGTTGATAAAAACCACTCAATTGAGTACAAGATAAACCATAAAATACTGGTTTATCAACCTTCCCACACTTAAACAATAGCATGTCCTCATGCTAAGCTCAAGAGAAGCTATAAAAATGAAGAGGAATGGTAGGATGTATGAAATGCAACCCTATCTATATGAATGTAACTACATGAAAAATGTTTCTACCTACTTAGTTTAAAAGTAAACAAGTTCTCCAAGACAAATACAAACCAATTTCCACTAATTCAAATCGTACAGTAAAAAGCAAGTAAACTTGTAAGAAGACAGCTCATGAAAGCAGGGAACATAGAATCAAGCATTGAACCCTCACTGGTAGTGTATATCACTCTAATCTCTCAAGTGTATAGGGTTATTCACTCTACTCTTCTCTAGTCATGCTTTCTAAACCTTGTTCTTCATCTAACCAATCAACAATTTTTAATATACCAATGCAAACATCATGAGGTCTTTTTCAAGGTTGTAATGGGGCTAAGGTAAGGGTAAAGGTATATATATGGCTAAGTGAGCTTTATAAATTGAATCTTTAATTAACCTAAGCTCTCACCTAATATACATATACTCTATATACTTTTAAATTCATGCCTAGCTACCCATAATTCCTACTTTTGTATAATTCCCATACTCATGTACCAAAATTTTTTTTTCTTTAATTTTTATCACATGTGCATTGATCTTTTATTAAACTTAATATTGGGGTAATTTTGTCCCCTTATTTACTTATTTATTGAGTATTTTTGGATTTTTCTCTTTTTTTTTGTAGAGAAACAACATAACTTATCAATGCACATGGACTTTCTATTATTTTTCTGTTTTGGTTTTTCATGAGTAGGTTCCCAAATTCCTGATATTCAAATAAATTAGAAACATTATACTTTTCCTTAATTAACCCATGTTCCTACAGTTTTCCCACACTTAATTACCACACTATCTTAAGCTAACCAAAGATTCAATTGGGATAATTAATTTGTTTTCCGCTTAAGGCTAGTGATGTGAGAAGATATAGAACAAATGGGGATTTCAAGGCTCAAAGTGGCTGACAAGGGTGATTTAAAGTGTAGGCTTATTTGGGATAAGTGAGCTAAAATCAAATAATGACCTCAATCATATGCAAGCATGTAAATACACCAAATATTGGACATATAGACTGAAACAAAGTAAAGATCACAATTATAGAGAAGTAAACACACAAGAATAAAATATTTATGGTTAAATAATGTAACCATGTAAATAAGCTCAAAATCTCACAGGTTGTGTGTTCTTTGGCTCAAAAACCATGTTCCAAATACAACTTTAAACAAATTTAACAAAAAATTTTTCAATTTAAATTAGTGAAATTTTTCAAAAATAGGGTCTTTAGAAGAATTTTATTACTTTAACCAAGTAGTAACTAGATGCATAAAATCAAACAAATATGCAAATGCAACAATGAACAAATAAATAAAATAAAAAATTTGGTGTTGAGTCAAGAAATAACTAACCCATGGAGATCGGTATCGACCTCCCCATACTTAGAGATTGCACCGTCCTCGGTGCATGCTGAGATGTGCAGGTGGACGGGTTGCTCCAACTGACGCTTGTAGATGGAGGTGTCTTGGTTGGAGATCTCTTGGTTCCTTTCCTTGCTGGTGTCATGTCAGTGACCTTCTCTTTTTCTTTCTTGGTACCCATGCCTAAGGAGGAAGAAAAAGGAAGAGTGTAAAATATAGAAAACTAAGACTGGAAGGGAGGAAATTCCAAGTGATAAGGAATGCCAAAGGAAAGATGATAGCCCAACTACATGGTAGCTACAACATGTAGGAAAGACAACAATAAAGATCAAAAGGGGCGATTCAAAATAATTAGATGCAAGAGGATAAAAACATGCAAATAATAGGCATGAGAAGCATAGCTCAAGCATAAATGTGCCAAATTAAAGAGCATGTGGAATGATGACAATTGTGAATGATAATCTCAAATACATTGGGTGTGCAAGTTAAAAATAGGGATGAAAATAATGTAATCCAAATGTATATGAGAGCCATAAGTAAATGTCAATTGTCAAATCTTTCCTTAGAATAGCCATATGCTCAAATAAATTAAGGCACTTATCCAAATAAAACTCCAACACCAACATAAAAATGCATGAAAAAGAATTGAAAAATAAAAAGGAAAGAACAAATAAATGCATTAAATTAAAGGGATAGAAGAGTAGAGGGGAAGAAGAAGAGAAAGAAAGAAGAAAGAAGGAAAGATAGAAGAAATTAGGATTAGAGAAGAAAAGATAAGAAAATTGGCACTAATCTGGATAGGTTGTGCGACGCTGGCGACGCAGTCGCGTGGGTGACGCGGTCGGGTGGTGCGCGATAAGATTGGGTGACGCGGACGCGTGGGGCACGCGATCGCATGACTCGATTTGTGCTAGTGGCGCGAGTGCAGCCTCGCGGTCGCTCAACTCTCTGTTCAAAACTTAGTATTGCCAAAATCCAGGGTGACGCGGTCGCGTGGTTGACGCGATCGCGTGAATGGCCATTTGCTTAAAATGACGCGGCCGCGTGGTAGGGCTTGGGCTTCCAGCACGAGTCCAGCCCAATTCCAGCTCAACTTTCGGCCATACACCTTGTTACGTCGAAATCCAGGGCACGCGGTCGCGTAGGTCACGCGGTCGCGTGGGAGGCCAATTTTTCCATGTGACGCGGACGCGTCGGCGACGCTGCCGCGTCGCGTGCGTGCTTCTCTTTTTTTTTATGCAGAATGCAATGATTAATGTGAGTGTTATGCATGATTCCAGGTTCAATAAAGTAAAATAAAAAGAAAATAAAAATGAAAGCAATTAACAAGAATTAAATTGAAAAAGAAGCGACCATACCATGGTAGGTTGTCTCTCCATCTAGCACTTTTAGTTAAAGTCCTTAAGTTGGACATTGGAGGAGCTTCCTAATATGGCGGCTTATGTTTAAATTCGTCCAAAAATCTCCACCAGTGCTTGGAATGCCAATAGCCTCCGGGATCCCATACTAGGCATGTAAAGCTTCTAAGCAGCTTCAGACAAATTTTCAGGCTCCCGGGGTGACGAATGTCAGAATAGATTCCAGGATCCCAAGCTTTGCTATTAAATCCGCCTCCGTCTTGATCTACATGTCTCCATCCGGGCGGTTTAAAGAGTAGAATCTCACCATGGTGACCAAACGTTCTCTGTGATCCATGCAATTGAGCATGATACCAATCCGTGTACTTCGAGGTGAAGTATGGAACCTTATTG
Organism: Arachis ipaensis; assembly: GCF_000816755.2. Lineage (NCBI taxonomy): Eukaryota > Viridiplantae > Streptophyta > Magnoliopsida > Fabales > Fabaceae > Arachis > Arachis ipaensis. The sequence goes on from NC_029787.2 coordinate 69,363,968, forward strand.
AACCTTGTGCACCAACTCTGAGTACGAGCCATTTCCCTCTTACTCTTAAAGCCGCAAAGAGCTCTAAGCTGGCCATCTGTTTCAAGAAAACCATATTCAAGTGAATAAGTAAAGTTATAGGTTAAGGATTGTACCCACTTGAAGCTTGTATTAGGTGGTAATGGCCTTGGGATAGGTGTTTCCAGTGGTTCTGTAAGTTCTACTCTCTTGTGCTCTTCTATGAATTCCTCCACTTCCTTGCAAGGTTCTACAATTGTATCTGTGTCCTGGTCAAAGTTTTCTATGTCTTCCTCATCACTTGAGTCATAGATTGGAGGTTGAGAGAAATGCTCTTCGTTAGACTGTTCACATGGGGCTGTGGCTGATCCTTGTGTATTTGGCTGATCCTTTAGGTAAACCTTTGCTTCTCGGGTTGCCGGATTTGGACATGATACATAGGAAAGTGGCAGTGATTGGGAGTAATTGGATTGGTACTGGGGTAAGGAAGGATCATATGGTGGCGAATGGTGAAGAGAAGCTTGTGAGTGTGGTGGTTCGAGTTTATGTTGAAAGGATGGTTTATATGCATGGGGTGGGGCTTGTTGGTAGTTACAAGGTTGTCCACCATATCTTTCAGCTGGGTATACACGGTAGAATGGTCTTTGTCCAGGATATCTCAAAGGGTGTTGCTGCCTAAAGGGTTGATTAGATCCTCTTGGCTCCATCCATCCTTGATTGGTCTGACCTTGATGCATATTCCTGTTGTAACTTCTATTTCCTTCAACAAAGTTAGAACCAAACTCAAAGCGAGAGGGGTGAGAATTCATGGTAGCAAATGAAAAATAAAAAGGAAAAACAGAAATAAATAAACAAGTAAAAGAAAAATATTTACAATAACCAATAATAAGGCACACGTTAGCAGTTCCCCGGCAACGACGCCATTTTGACGTTTGAGAATTTTGCCAGTAAAGAAGTTCATAAAAACAGTCGTGTTGTAGATATAGTCTCTAAACCAACAAAAATCCTTTCGTACAAACGTTTTGGTTGTCACAAGTAACAAACCCCTTTTAAAATTGATAACCGAGTATTTAAACCTCGGGTCGTCTTCTCAAGGAACTGCAATAAGAGAGGATTAATAATAAGCAAATATAAGATCAAAGAAGCATGTTTTCAATCATAGCACAAAACCAGGAAGGAAAATGTAAAACATGCAAATAGTATGAATAAGTGGGTAAAGAGTTGATAAAAACCACTCAATTGAGTACAAGATAAACCATAAAATAGTGGTTTATCATGCCTACTCCACTGCTCTGGCTCGGGAACGGCGTTTGGGTGGGGGCTTCACGTGCACCCATCCACCCCATGGAATAGTAACCTCCTTGTCGTCGTCATCTGGGGGTGGTGGTGTCACGTCATCATCCTCCCACGGAACATTGGTGCACGAAATTGTGATGTCAATGTTCACATTACTCTCTTACAACTTCGCACAACTAACCAACAAGTGCACTGGGTCATCCAAGTAATACCTTACGTGAGTAAGGGTCGATCCCACGGAGATTGTTGGCTTGAAGCAAGCTATGGTTATCTCGTAACTCTTAGTCAGGATATAATATCAATAATAATTTTTAGTTTGAATTGTAAAAAGTAAAAAGGACAGAACACAAATTATACTTGTATGCAGTAATGGAGAATATGTTGGAGTTTTGGAAATGCTTTGTCTTCTGAAATTCTGCTTTCCTCTGTCTTCTTGTTCACGCACGCACGTCCTCCTATGGCAAGCTGTGTGTTGGTGGATCACCGTTGTCAATGGCTACCATCCTTCCTTTCAGTGAAAAGGGTCCAGGTGCGCTGTCACTGCACGGCTAATCATCTGCAGCTTCTCTATCGTACCGGAATAGGATTTACTATCCTTTTGCGTCTGTCACTACACCCAGCACTCGTGAGTTTGAAGTTCGTCACAGCCATCCAATCCCAGAATCCTACTCGGAATACCTCAGACAAGGTTTAGACTTTCTGGATTCTCATGAATGCCGCCATCAATCTAGCTTATACCACGGAGATTCTGATTAAGGAATCTAAGAGATACTCATTCAATCTGATGTAGAATGAAGGTGATTGTCAGACACACGTTCATGGATTGAGGAAGGTGATAAGTGTCACGAATCATCACTTTCTCCATAATTAAGCGTGAATGGATATCTTAGATAGGAACTAGCATGTTTGAATGGAAAACAGAAATACTTGCATTAATTCATCGAGACACAGCAGAGCTCCTCACCCCCAACAATGGAGTTTAGAGACTCATGCCGTCAAAAAGTACAAAGTTCAGATCTAAAAATGTCATGAGATACAAAATAAATCTCAAAAAGTTGTTTAAATACTAAACTAGTAACCTAGGTTTACAGAAAATGAGTAAACTATGATAGATAGTGCAGAAATCCACTTCTGGGTCCCACATGCTGTGTGTTGGGACTGAGACTAAAGCTTCTCACATGCCTGGGCTGTTTTGGGCGTTCAACGCCAGGCTGTAACCTGTTTCTGGCATTGAACTCCAACTTGTAACGTGTTTCTGGCGCTGGACGCCAGATTGCAACATGGAACTAGCGTTAAACGCCAGTTTACGTCATCTATCCTTGAGCAAAGTATAGATTATTATATATTTCTGGAAAGCCCTGGATGTCTACTTTCCAACGCAATTGGAAGCGCGTCAATTGGACTTTTGTAGCTCCAGAAATTCCATTCCGACTGCAGAGAGGTCAGGATCCAACAGCATCAGCAGTCCTTTTTCAGCCTAAATCAGATTTTTGCTCAGCTCCCTCAATTTCAGCCAGAAAATACCTGAAATTACAGAAAAACACACAAACTCATAGTAAAGTCCAGAAATATGAATTTTTCCTAGAAACTAATGAAAATAAACTAAAAACTAACTAAAACATACTAAAAACTATATGAAATTAACCCCAAAAAGCGTATAAAATATCCGCTCATCACAACACCAAACTTAAACTGTTGCTTGTCCTCAAGCAACTAAATAAATAAAATAGAATACAAATAATTTAAGAAGTAATATTATCTCAGAGTTTTTGAGTGAAGCTCAGATTCTAATTAGATGAGCGGGACTAGTAGCTTTTTGCTTCTGAACAGTTTTGACATCTCACTTTATCCATTGAAGCTCAGAATGATTGGCATCTATAGGAACTCAGAATTCAGATAGTGCTATTGATTCTCCTAGTTCAGTATGTTGATTCTTGAACACAGCTACTTTTATGAGTCTTGGCCGTGGCCCTAAGCACTTTGTTATAGCTTAATTGGAGATAAAATAAAAAATATAGATACTAATTACTACTATATGACTCCTAAGGTAAAACTCAAATAAAAACAGTTATCACAGGGCTAAGGTTAAGATCAGAACTCAACAACCTTGAAGTTGGGAAGTGGATGCCTCTTTAGTCTGTGGAGTGCTTAGCCTTTCAAGAGATAGTTTCTGACGCTTTAATTCCTTTAATTCACGCCCTTGCACTTCTTGTTCTCTGAGCAGTTTGCAGAGCATGCTGTTTTGATTTTTCTGTTCTTCCTTTATTTGGTCCATGGCTTCTTGCAATTTAGTAACAGATGCTTCAAGATGTTCCCAGTATTCAAATTGAGGGAGTTTTGGTAGGAATTCTTGCGCCCTCCTCTTGATGGGATCATCATGCACTTGTTGTTTTTCCATTGTGATTTTAGTGATTGGCTGCTCCACTGAGATATACTCTGTTATTCCCATCTTTACTCCAGCATCTTTGCAGAGCATAGAGATTAGGCTTGGATAAGCCAACCTGGCATCCTTGGAGTTCTTGTTTGCAAGTATGTAGAATTCGGATGGGATCAGTTGATGAACTTCTACTTCTTTTCCCAACATAATGCAATGGATCATCACTGCTCTTTTAACATTGACTTCAGAACGGTTGCTGGTGGGCAATATAGAACGCCCAATGAAGTCCAGCCATCTTCTGGTGACTGGTTTGAGATCTTCTCTCTTGATTTGATTTGGGACACCCTTCGTGCTGGTGGTCCACCTGGCTCCAGGGATGCATATATCCTCTAGAATCTTATCCAGGCCCTTGTTTGTTCTCATCATTCTCCTACTGAAGGAGTCTGGGTCATCTTTCAGCTGAGGTAGCATAAAGATCTCCCTGATTTTGTCAGGGTGGATGTGAACAATCTTTCCTCTGACCACAGTCCTATAGTCATAGAAGGCAGTTCCAGATATTCTCTGCCTGTCTGTTTGCCACAGATTAGCATAGAATTCCTGAACCATATTCCTTTCCACTTTCGTTTCAGGATTAGCTAGGACTTCCCAGTTCCTGTTTCGAATCTGCTCTTGGATCTCCGGATATTCATCTTCTTTCAGATCGAACTTGACTTCCGGGATCACTGATCTTAGACCCATTATTTTTTAGTAATGGTCTGAATGTTCTTTGGTTAAGAACCTCCCTTGATTCCAAAGTGGTTTTGGAACACTCTCTTTCTTGCCTCTTGGAGTGGGTTATTTTTCTTTAGGAGCCATGATCTTAGTGGGTATGGTTTAGTGATCACGGATAAATACACCAAACTTAGAGGTTTGCTTGTCCTCAAGCAAAAGAAAGAAAGGAGAGGGATAGAAGGAGAGCGAGTGTTGAATGGTGGATGAGAGGAGGGAGGCCGAATGTGTTTTTAAAAGGGAGGGGGGTGGGTTTTCGAAAATAGGGAGAAATATAAGATAGAAGATATGATTTAAAAAGAAATAAGTATGATAAGAAAAGATATAATTTAAAATTGAAGAGATATGAAAGATATTTGAAAAAGATAAATTTGGATTTTTGAAAAAGATAATATGGAGATTTAAAAAAAGATATCGATTAGTTGAAAAGATTTTAGAATGAAAAGAGATAGATTTGTTTTGAAAATTTGAAAAAGAGTTGAATTGGATTGAAAAAAGGATTTGTGCTTATAGATTAAGATACATTTGATATTTTTAAAGTAGGGTTTTTAGAAATTAGGGATTTTAGAAATCAGGGTTTGTAACATGTTTATGCAAGAAATCATGAATTGAAACATGAAAATTAAAATTAAAATGAAAACTATGAAGTAAAAACGAAATTACCTCCTCCCCACCATCCTGGCGTTTGAACGCCCAAACGCTGCATGTTTTGGGCGTTCAACACCCAACTGCTGCTTCTCCTGGGCGTTCAACGCCCAGCTGTTGCTTCTTTCTGGCGTTGAACGCCAGGAACTCCTTTGTCACTGGGCGTTTTTTGGAATGCCCAGGACGCTATAAATCTGGCGTTAAACTCCCAGAAGGAGCTTTTTTCTGGCGTTCAACGCCCAGAAGATGCTTCTTTCTGGTGTTTAACGCCCAGATGGCTATCCTTACTGGCGTTCAACGCCCAGTGGATGCTTCTTTTGGGCGTTGAACGCCCAAAACAGACTTTTACTGGCGTTTTCTTGCCAGTGAGCTCTTTTTCTCTGTTTTGTGTGCAGGATCCTTCTGTAACCCTGTGAACTTATACAATTGCTTCTTTACCTTAGTATCAATGAACTTTATATAAACAAATAAAATCACGAATAGGGCAAAATGCTTAGAGGAAGTGATGCCCCATGGCTGGGTTGCCGACCAGCAAGCGCTTCTTTATTGTCTTTAGCTGGACCTTGCTGAGTTTTTAATCTAGCCTCAGCCTTGAACACTCTTGCTCAACATTGCCTTCAAGATAGTGCTTGATTCTCTGTCCATTAACAATGAACTTCTTATCAGAATCAATGTCTTGAAGCTCCACATAACCATATGGTGATACACTTGTAATCACATATGGTCCCCTCCACCGGGATTTCAGTTTCCCGGGGAATAGCCTGAGCCTAGAGTGAAATAGCAGAACCTTTTGTCCTGGTTCAAAGATTCTAGATGACAGCTTTCTGTCATGCCACCTTTTTTATTTTTCTTTATACAGCTTGGCATTTTTGAAAGCAGTGAATCTGAATTCCTCTAGCTCATTCAGCTGGAGCAATCTTTTTTCTCCAACTAATTTGGCATCAAAGTTTAGGAATCTGGTTGCCCAGTAGGCCTTATGTTCCAGTTCCACGGGCAGGTGACAAGCCTTACCATACACAAGTTGGTATGGAGAGGTCCCTATAGGAGTCTTGAATGCTGTTCTGTAAGCCCACAGAGCATCATCCAAGCTTCGTACCCAATCCTTTCTACGGGTACTTAAAGTCCGTTCCAGGATTCTTTTCAGTTCTCTGTTAGAAACTTCAGCTTGCCCATTTGTCTATGGATGATATGGAGTTGCCACCTTGTGGCGAATCCTATACCGGACCATGGCGGAGTAAAGCTGTTTGTTACAGAAGTGAGTGCCCCCATCACTGATTAGTACCCTAGGGACACCAAATCTGCTGAATATATGTTTCTGGAGGAATTTCAGTACTATTTTAGTATCATTGGTGGGTGTGGCAATGGCTTCTACCCATTTTGATACATAATCAACTGCCACCAGAATATAAGAGTTTGATTATGATGGTGGGAAAGGCCCCATGAAATCAATTCCCCATACGTCAAACAACTCAATCTCCAAGCTTCCTTGTTGAGGCATGGCATAACTATGAGGTAAATTACCAGCTTTCTGGCAACTGTCACAGTTGTGCACAAACTCTCGGGAGTCTCTGTAGAGTGTAGGCCAGTAGAAACCACATTGGAGGACCTTGGTGGCTGTTCGCTCTCCTCCGAAATGGCCTCCATATTGTGATCCATGGCAATGCCATAGGATCCTCTGTGCTTCTTCTCTAGGCACACACCTACGTATTATTTCGTCTGCACATCTCTTAAAGAGATAGGGTTCATCCCACAAGTAGTACTTTGCATCAGTAATTAATTTTTTCTTTTGTTTTCTGCTGTACTCCTTGGGAATGAACCTTGCAGCTTTGTAGTTTGCAATGTCTGCAAACCATGGTAATTCTTGAATGGCGAACAAATGCTCATCCAGAAAGGTTTCAGAGATCTCAATAGAGGGGGAGGACGCCCCTTCCACTGGTTCTATCCGGGACAGATGGTCAGCCACTTGGTTCTCTGTCCCTTTTCTGTCTCTTATTTCTATATCAAACTCTTGCAGAAGCAACACCCATCTAATGAGTCTGGATTTTGAATCCTGCTTTGTGAGTAGATATTTAAGAGCAACATGATCTGTGTACACAATCACTTTTGATCTTACTAAGTATGATCTAAACTTGTCAGTGGCATAAACCACTGCAAGCAATTCTTTTTTCTGTGGTTGTGTAATTTTTCTGGGCATCATTCAAAACACGGCTAGCATAATAAATGACATGCAGAAGCTTGTCATGCCTCTGCCCCAGTACTGCACCAATGGCGTGATCACTGGCATCACACATTAATTCGAATGGTAATGTCCAGTCTAGTGCAGAGATAACTGGTGCTGTGACCAGTTTAGCTTTCAGAGTTTCAAACGCTTGCAGGCACTCTGTGTCAAATACAAATGGCGTGTCAGCAGCTAGCAGGTTGCTTAGAGGTTTTGCAATTTTTGAAAAATCCTTTATAAACCTCCTATAGAATCCTGCATGCCCCAGAAAGCTTCTGATTGCCTTAACATTTAACTTTTCAATTACCTCTATTTTAGCTTGATCCACCTCTATTCCCTTGTTTGAAATTTTATGCCCAAGGACAATCCCTTCAGTCACCATAAAGTGACATTTTTCCCAGTTTAAAACTAGGTTGGTCTCTTGGCATCTTTTCAAAACCAGTGTCAGGTGATCAAGACAGGAGCTGAATGAGTCTCCATATACTCAGAAGTCATCCATGAAGACTTCCAAAAATTTTTCCACTATATCAGAGAAAATAGAGAGCATGCATCTCTGAAAGGTTGCAGGCGCATTACACAGCCCAAAAGGCATCCTTCTGTAAGCAAATACTCCATATGGACATGTGAATGCTGTTTTCTCTTGATCCTGGGGATCTACTGCAATTTGGTTGTAGCCTGAATAGCCATCCAAAAAGCAGTAATAATTATGACCTGCTAGTCTTTCTAGCATCTGGTCTATGAATGGTAAAGGAAAATGATCCTTTCTGGTGGCTGTATTGAGCCTTCTGTAATCAATACACATGCGCCACCCTGTAACTGTTCTTGTAGGAACCAGTTCATTTTTTTCATTATGAACCACTGTCATGCCTCCCTTTTTAGGGATAACTTGAACAGGACTCACCCAGGGGATATCAGAAATAGGATAAATAATCCCAGCCTCCAGTAATTTAGTGACCTCTTTTTGCACCACTTCCTTCATGGCTGGATTTAGCCACCTCTGTGGTTGAACCACTGGCTTAGCATCATCCTCCAATAGGATTTTGTGCATGCATCTCGCTGGGCTTATGCCCTTAAGGTCACTTATGGACCACCCAAGAGTTGTCTTGTGTGTCCTTAGCACTTGAATTAGTGCTTCCTCTTCGTGTGGATTTAAATATGCATGGTATCAATAAAGTCAGTGGGAAAGGCGAATGGCCCAACCCTGATAATCATGTCCTCAATCATGCCTGATGGGTATTTAATGGAGCCATCAGCAAGTTGGAGACATATCCGGGTTGGTTTAACTTCTTCAATTAAAGCAAGCTTTTTGATGGTGGATGCAGGTATTAGGTTGATGCTTGCCCCAAGATCACATAGGGCTGTCTTGGTGCAATTACCCTCTAATATGCATGGTATCAGAAAGCTTCTGGGATCTTTAAGCTTTTCAGGAAAGCTTTTCAGAATGACTGCACTGCATTCTTCAGTGAGGAGAACTCTTTCAGTTTCTCTCCTATCCTTCTTATGACTTAAGATCTCTTTCATGAACTTGGCATAAGAAGGTATTTGCTCAAGTGCCTCTGCAAACGGAATCTTAATTTCAAGAGTCCTGAGATAATCTGCAAAGCGAGCAAATTGCTTATCTTGCTCCTCTTGGCGGAGTTTTTGAGGATAAGGTATCTTGGTTTTATATTCCTCAACCTTGGTTGCTGTAGGTTTATTTCCTATAGAAATGGTTGAAGAAGCCTTTTTAGAGGGGTTGTCATCAGCACTTGTGTGTGTTTGATCCCTCACTGGCATTTGAGTACCAGAGTTAGAAGCTGGAGTGACGTTAGACGCCAACTCCTCATCTGTTCCTGGCATCTGAACGCCAGAACTGTGCTTTTTTTGGGCATTCAATGCCAGTTCCTTGCTTGTTTCTGGCGTTGAGCGCCAGTCCTGAGCATAGTCTGGGCGTTCAGCGCCAGCCTTCCACCCAATTTCTGGCATTTTAACGCCAGAATTATCTTTCCCTGGGCTCTTACTGTCCTCAGATGGATTTTGGGTGGTTTGCTCATTTCTTGGCTTCTTGCTGCCTTGAGGTGGGGTATTTAATGTTTTTCCACTTCTTAATTAAACTGCTTGGCATTCTTCTGTTATTTGTATTGACAGCTGCTGCTTTATTTGCTTCAATTGTTCTTCCATATTTATATTAGCCATCTTTGTCTCTTGTAGTCTATCTTTGAATTCGGCTAACTGCTGTGTTAGAAAGTCCAATTGCTGATTGAATTCAGCAGCTTGTTTTACAGGACTCTTAAAAATTTTAAGATCAAGACACAGGGAAAACTCAAGAACGCCTTGAAGACTCACAAGAACAACAAGAACATGAAGAAGGAACACCAAACTTAAAATTTTTAGAAAACCAAACTAAAATTTTCAAAAAAAATCAAGGGAAAATCAACAAGAAAACACTAAACTTAAAGTTTGGCACAAGATTTAATAGAAAAATTATTTTTGAAAAAGAAGATTTTGAAAAGAAAATAAAAGACTCTGACCCAAAAGACAAAAATTTCCTAATCTAAGCAATAAGATTCACCGACAGTTGTTCAAACTCAAACAATCCCCGGCAACAGCGCCAAAAACTTGGTGCATGAAATTGTGATGTCAATGTTCACATTACTCTCTTACAACTTCGCACAACTAACCAGCAAGTGCACTGGGTCGTCCAAGTAATACCTTACGTGAGTAAGGGTCGATCCCACAGAGATTGTTGGCTTGAAGCAAGCTATGGTTATCTCGTAACTCTTAGTCAGGATATAATATCAATAATAATTTTTAGTTTGAATTGTAAAAAGTAAAAAGGGCAGAACACAAATTATACTTGTATGCAGTTTTGGAGATGCTTTGTCTTCTGAAATTCTGCTTTCCTCTGTCTTCTTATTCACGCACGCACGTCCTCCTATGGCAAGCTGTGTGTTGGTGGATCACCGTTGTCAATGGCTACCATCCTTCCTTTCAGTGAAAAGGGTCCAGGTACGCTGTCGCCGCACGGCTAATCATCTGCAGATTCTCAATCGTACCGGAATAGGATTTACTATCCTTTTGCGTCTGTCACTACGCCCAGCACTCGTGAGTTTGAAGTTCGTCATAGCCATCCAATCCCAGAATCCTACTCGGAATACCACTGTAACCTATTTCTGGCGTTGAACTCCAACTTGTAACGTGTTTCTGGCGCTGGACGCCAGACTGCAACATGGAACTGGCGTTGAACGCCAGTTTACGTCTTCTATCATTGAGAAAAGTATGAAATATTATATATTGCTGGAAAGCCCTGGATGTCTACTTTCCAACGCAATTGGAAGCGCGTCAATTGGACTTCTGTAGCTCCAGAAATTCCATTCCGAGTGCAGAGAGGTCAGGATCCAACAACATCAATCAGAACTAGCATATCCATCGGAATATCTGAGAAGTGAGTGGTGAGGAAGACATAGTGGGCGAAGATATGCTGCCAAGTTCTAGCCTCCTCGATAGATAAGTGAAACACATCCCCTTGGACTTCTTGTTTCCAGAATCCATCACCCAAGGGGCGTTAGGTGTGGCAATCACACGCTTAAGCGCCTCATAGTCAAATGTCATGCAGTGGATGGCTACTTCTGCCTGCTTATAAGCGCATGTGTCATCAGGACGAAGTCGGCAGAGCAGTGCATCCCCAATAGCAGCCTCAGTGATCATAATTTCTCTACCCTGCAGCTGAACTGAATCGAGAGTGGCACGAAAGAAGTTGCAATAAAATTCCTTCACCCATGAAGTGTTGATCCTCCCCAGATCTCTGTCAACAAAGTCCAATCCCAACTCTAGAATGCAGGTGTTTATGGCACGTCTCACATCATTGGGAAGGAGCAGCTTCTTCTCAATGTTTAGATTTTTCTTCTGAAAATCGGGGAAGCAAAGTTCACAGTAAAGATTGGGGAATTTGATCGGATCAATGGAAGGTAGTAACTAATTTTCCTTGTCCACCTCATTCAGCGGATTCTTAGAATAATTTGCATAGGGATAAGGGGTAGAAGCCTTAGAGCGCTTTCTCTTCTTAGAAGTAGTGGCTATAGCCTTTCCTTTGTCTGACATCCTGAGAAATAGAGATGATACAATATAAGTAGCTAGCCAAGCAAGTATAAAGCACTCAAAGCAAAGCATATTCATGAAGTGAATAAACAAAAGAGAATTCTTAGAATGCAAGCAACAGAATTCATAATTCAAACCAAGTTAGAAACCAAGAATTTAAATCACAATTGCACATTACTTGTTCATTAAGCCTAAGGAACACCATATCCAAAAGAATGATCAAAAGAGTTAAGTTGAAAACCGAAAGAAGTTAGTTGGTTAAACAAGTTAGAGTTAGAAATCAGTTGAAAATCAGTGATATGGTGGTTACCAGCTCAATTCAAAAGGACTGTATAAAATAGGGGTGTAAGCACACTTACAATCATGATGAAATATGATATTGCTAGAAGGCAACTAATATGAAAACAAGTCATCAACCAATGTGCAGATCACTAGTGGTGTTGGTGAAATCAAAACCTTGAGAAACAAGTAAATCAAGTAACATTTAGCACCAATTCCAACAATGCATACAAGTCACAAGTTCAATTAAGAATGAAAAACCTCATGATCTATGCGACTGAATAAAATTAAGTATGAATAGAATGAACCAATTAGTCACATAGATTAAAATTTATTCAAACTTGTGAGTTTATGCAAATGAGACATAACATTTCAAAAGAGAGTTTCAAGTTATGGTCAAATAAAAAACTTAATCGAACCATTCAATGCATATGAGCAAATCAGTTTTTGCAAACAAGCAAGGAGTATTACAGGCATGGCTAAAACTTGTCTTTGAGGAGTTTCCCAAAACCATTTTAGCAAGCAAAGCCTTATTGACACAGAAATCGTCAAATAGAAGCTTGTTGCATCAAGTAAAGCAATGTCATTCATGAAAGATGGTTAAGAAAAATCCGGCAGCATTTCAGCAGTACATTGGCTATTTTTCAAATTCAAACAGTCAAATCAGATTCCATATGAATTCATTAAAAATTAAAAGCACAAAAATTATGTATGAGTTCATATGAATTGAACAAATAACCAATCTTTCAGCAGCAAACATCAGAAAGCAATTCAGACCAAACCAGCATGCTACAAACAGGCAGTAGCATCAACCAGCAAAAGCAAGTAACCAGGCAATAGCATTAATAAATCAAATGAGTACAGAGCAATTCAATGAAACAGAACAGTTCCAAACAGCAGCATAAATTCACAAAAGCCTAAATCCACTACTTAGCCCAGATTCTCTAACACCTAATCAAACTAAACTAACTAAACTAATCTAACTAATTAATAAAATTAACATAAAGCAGTAAAGGAAGCAGAACAGGGGAAGGTTTGGAACCTGGGACACCGAAACTGAATGGAGCAAACGAAGGGAAGGGAGAGCGGAGAGGAGTGAACCGGCCAGAGCAGAGCGGCGGTCTAGTGGCACAGTGGAACTTGCGCCGGCGACAATGGAAGTCGCGGCAGTGCTTGTGGTGGCGCTGAGGCACTGTGAGAAAGAACAGAGAGGAGGGGCAGAGGAATTAGAAAGGTGGAAGAAGAGAGAGAGGAACAAGAAGAGAGGTTGAGGCGGCGGTGACGGCCACGGCTGCGGACGCTCGCCAGCGGTGGTTGGGTGCTGGGAGATTGAAGGTTGGAAATGGAGGGAGAAGAAGAAAAGACGTTGGAGAAGAGAAGGGAGTTGGGGGCGCGACTGCGCTAGGGGCTTTCGCATCCCTGGTTAAATGAGATTTTTGAATCCACGCGTGCACGCACCGTGCGCGTTCGCGTGGGTGAGAGGGTAAGGAAGTCGCGCGGAAGCGTCATGTGTGCCTGCGTGTAGATGGGAGAATTGGCAATGGGCGCGAAGGCGTACGGTACGCGTCCGCATAGGTGTGCTGGGCCAGAGGCACAAAAGGGGCCCAGAGTTGGCACAACTCTCGGGTCCTTTGGCTTGGGTGATGCAAAAACGCATCGACGCGCGCGTGCACTATGCGCTTGCGCGTGGATGAGTTGAACTTATGAAGGGGGCGCAAAGGCGCCAAGTGCGCCTATGCGTGGGTGAAGAAGCGCAAAGGGGCGCGGATGCGCACAGCATGCGTCCGCGTGGGTTAGGGCACAGAGTTGGCCCAAAAGTGGTACAACTCTCTGGTCCTTGGCCTAGAAAACTCAGATGCGTAGCCGACGCGCGCGCGCGCTATGCGCTTGCGCGTGGTTGATGGGTTTTTTTTTTAAGCATCAAAAAGAGTTCAAGATCCTCCTAATCTCCTCTAAGACTCTAAAACCATCTAAGATGCGAAATTAAACACATTTTGAAATATTGGGGATTTTTCAAACAAATTGAGTAAACTTGCAATCCAAGCAAAAACTCAAGTTCAAAGAATTATCCCTAATTAAAGCATAGAATGTATAAACACCTTAGCAAGCAAAGCAAAATATACTAAGAAATAAAGAAATTATATACAATGGAATTCAATTCATTCATTCATTATATCTACAAGAGAATGGAAAGAGTTTACCATGGCAGGGTGTCTCCCACCAAGCACTTTTGGTTTAAGTCCTTAAGTTGAACATTTGGGAGGCTCCTTGTCAAGGTGGCTTATGCTTGTATCCATCCTTGAACCTCCAAGAGTGTTTGTCCTTCAATCGGTTGTCAGAAGTTCCAACCATCTTCACCAAATGTTAGTGAGGTTCTCTCCAAGATATGAGTTCCCAAATTTGATTTCTGTAGTGCGATCCAGGGTCCCATATCTTATCTTCGCACCCATCTTCTAGTTGGTCGCCTTGATTCCGTCCGGGTGACAAGAAAGCAGAATTCTCATGAAAGCACCAAACTATCCTCCTAGACCCGTTTAATTGAGCATTACACCAATCCATGCTCTTCAATTTTGAGCTTCCAACCATAATGAGTCTAGATTTAGAATGCCAACCACTAAACATCCTCCTCTTTTGCTTAATTCCGAAAAGCGTCCTAAGTTGCCCATCCGTTTCAAGCAAACTATACTCAAGTGGGATAATAAAGCTGAGAGTTAGAATTTTTACTCACTCAAGCAAAAGATCAGATGATAAATTAGGTAGAGGGGTTTCCAAAGGTCTTGATAAAGCATGCTCTACTCCCGTCCATCTTCTAGAGGCTTCCACCACTTGGCAAGGTTTTCCAAGTTTCTCCTTTAGCCAAGTTTCCTCAAGTTCATATTCTTCTTCACCAATTTATTCTATCTCTTCCCCATCACTCTTATCATAGATAGGAGGTCTAGTGAAGTCTACCTCATCATCAAGTCTAAGCATTTTGAGGAAGGACTCTTCAAACTCAAAAGGATCATATGTTGATGCGGAATCATCATAGATAGGAGGGCTTGTTGCATGGGATACTTCTTCAAATTTTTCACTCACAATAGGCCTTGGAGGTTGCACATCCTCCTCAACATTGTATTCTACTCCACCGAGAGAAGGTTCAACAGGATCGTCAAGGGGATTGATCAATGTGGACAAAAAATCACTAGTGATGGAATCCACTTCTTTATCAATTTCCTTCGACTCCTTGTCTACTTCCGTAGCATCACTCTCCTCTTTGACATCTCTTCCATACTCCGTGGAGGAGGGCTCTTCAACTTGAAATTCCTTTATGTGCTCAACATATCCTAAACATCCACCCACTACTTCCTTTTGTTCGCTAATCTCTACCTTCTCCTCTTGTTGCACTTCTTGCTTCAACTCTTCTTCCTCACCATGGAGCTTCAAGTTCACTCCCTCACTAGGCTCCTAGATCATTTCTCCATATTCAACAATGGGGGTACTTAGGGTGCATGAGCTTAGGTGGGATGTTAGGTGACTCACGGCTTCTACTATGCCAGCCATCTTTGCTCTTAGCTCCTTAAACTTAGTTTTATACTCCTCTTGTCGCCTTAAGATACGAGATTCAAGGTCTCTCAGTTCTAACATGAAGGCTTCGTCGGGAGGTGGTGGTGGAAGAGAGGGTTCATTGGTTGAGGGAAGATTGTTGTAATTGGAAGGTGGTTCGTATTGGTGGATTTCTTGAGGTGGTGTGTGTGGAATTTGTGGTTCTTGGAAGTATTGGTATTGGGATTGTGTTGGTTCTAGACGTGATTCATATGGTGGTTGGTATGGTGGGTATTGGTTATGGTCCTATAGAGTTGAATGATGGTGTGAGGCATGTCAGTATAGTGCAGGGCTATATTGAGGAGTGGGTTCGTATGCATATAATGATTGTGGTTGACAACCACAATGAGGATTATCACACACATTAGATTGATACACATTAGGATCAGGATTATACCCATAAGAGTTCGGAGGAGGTTGTTACCATGAAGGTTGTTCATAAGCTTGGGGTTCCTCCCATCCTTGATTTCCAAATCCTTGATGTATATCCTCATTGGAGCTTACATTTCCTACAACATAGTTTGAACTACATTCATAGCCAAAAGGATGAGAATTCATCGTGAAAGATTAAATAAAAACAAATATTAATAAGAAACAAAGAAAACAAAATCCTAGACTAGCAAAACTAACAAACAAACCAAAATTCAAACTATTCACATTATATACAATAGCCAATAACATAGCACCATTGCATCCCTGGCAACGACGCCATTAATTTGATACAAGGATTTATACCAGTTCGAAATTCCACAAAATAATTCCGTTGTTAGTATAGTCCAAACTAATAGTCAATCCTCGAATCAAATTAAATTTTTTGTTTTGTCACAATTACAAACCCCAATAAGAATGAACCGAAGTATTTGGACTCTGGGTCGTCTCCCTAGGATGCAATGAAGTGGTCAATTATTGGCTATGAAGGGGTAAAGGGGGTTTTGGTTTATAACAGTGCAAGAAAAGTAAATTAAGCAAGTAATTAAAGAAAGCAAGACAAAGAACTCTTGGCTAAGACTTAGGTAACTGAGATCACCATCCTTGTCAACAACCAAATATTGATAATCATGAGAGGCCAACCTATTAAGTCTACTTCCCAAAAAGCCTTAAGTACGTAACATTTACTCCTAATCTTGAAGTACATCAAATAGGTTTGATCACATCAACCCTTAAGTCCCAACCTACCTACTAATTAACTTAGTAGTGGGTTAGCGTCAATGGGTATCAAATTGATCACCAAGGGTTCTCAAATCACCACATTCATTATACCCAATGACTCAAGGTCGCTCAATTCCCTTAGCCTAGGCCAAAAGTCAAGAGAACTACTCAAAAACTAAAGAGAACATTCCATCAATCACATAGAGTGCAATAAAAGTAAACATCATAAATTGCAAGAAATAGTAAAATCTAACAACTACCAATTGCAAGGGAAGTAAATCAACAACTCAATTCATCAATAAAAAGAAACATCAACATCAAATTGCATTAAATGTAAACCAAATCCAATGTGAGTTCATCATTACAAAAGAGAGCAAAATGAGAAATTAACTTTACAACTAAGAAAATCAAGATGTAGAAATGAGAAATTATAAAGGAAACAAGATGAGATCAAGAAATTAAACATGGATCTATGACAATTTAACCTAATCCTAACCTAATTCTAGAGAGAAGAAGAAGCTTCTCTCTCTAGAAAACTAACTAAAGGCTCATGTTGGCTAAACTAATTGCTCCCCTTTGCTTGGACTTCAATTCTGCATGAAATACACACAGAAACAAGTTGAATTTGGGCCTGGGCAGCTCAGAAATTGCCCCCAGCATTTTGCCTTAAAGTGTGTCACGTGCTGGTATCAGCGCATACGCACCATGTGCACGTGCGCGTTAATTGGCAAATTCTTCATCCGTGCGGACGCGGCATGTACGCGTGTGCGTACCTATGTAAAACCACTTTCGCGCGTGCATGCCTTGTACGCGTGCGCGTCCTTATGTGACATCACTCCTGCGCGTGCGCGCCTTGTACGCGTGCGTGCCCATGGATGCATTCCTAATCCTTGTTTCTTCATGAATTCTCCAATTTGTATGCTTTTCTCCTCATTTCTTTCATCTAATACTTGCCTTATGAACTTGAAATCACTCAACAAACACATCAAGGCATCGAATGGAATTAAGGTGAATTAAAATCACCAATTTAAGGCCTAAAAAGCATGTTCTTACATTTAAGCATAAATTAAGGGAGAATTACAAAACCATGCTATTTCATTGAATAAATGTGGGAAAATGTGGTAAAATCCCCTAAAATAAGCGCAAGATAAATCACGAAATCGAGGTTTATCACATGGCACGCCACCTACTGAGCGTGGCACGCCAGTTATGTTTTCCAGAGAAGTGAAGAAGGCTTATCATGGGCGTGGCACACCACCTACAGGGTGTGGCACGCCAGTATAAATTTCCAGAGAGGATGGATGAAGTGCACACAACGGGCGTGGCACGCCAGACCTTGGGCATGCCATGCTAGTTCAAAATTCCAAGGAAGAGGAGCAAGAGGAAAGAGCCTGGGCGTGCCACATGAACTCGAAAGCGTGGCACGCTAGGCTAACCAGGTTAGAAGAAGACCCTGGGTGTGCCACTTGATGTCGAAGGCGTGGCATGCCAGGAAGGTTAAAGCAAGGGGTGTACCACTTGAAGAGCTGAGCGTGGCGCGCCAAGCCAAACAAAGTGTCTAGGCGTGGCACGCCACTCAAACTCCAGCACACGCCAGGCACATGCATCATTTCATGGGTTTTTCCTTTTTCCCTCCAGTTGTAATTTTCTTTTCTCTTTTGTATTTTCTTAATTCTAGTGATAGGAGTAGTATAAATAACCACTAGAAGTACTGAAAAGGGGGTTGGATTGGCAAGTTTAGTTTAGTTTTTTACTTTACACTTCATCTCTTCCATCTCTTGTACTTTTCTCTAAGCTATGAGTAGCTAAACTCCCTCTCATTGGGAGAGAGATCTCTGTTGTACTTGATAGATTAATGATAGTGAATTTCTTTTTCTCTTCATCTTCTCTTTGATTTGCTAGAAGAAATTTCGTTCTTCATGCTAATGTTCAATCATCTTGGAAATGAGGTTGAATGCAAAATGGGTTTCATGGGAACCTTGGAAAAGAAAACATAAAACCATGCTTGAAATCACTTCTCACACTTGAATAGATCTGGGATTTTGGGTTGGATATGGTGACATATAATCCACCCACTATTTGGATCTATGATGATGTGTGGTATAATCAGGGACCAAGCATATCTCTCTTTATGAGCAATTAGACCAAGGAATTGGCTGATTATCAAGATTTGAGAGATTGAATCACCAAGGGATTGGGGTTCAATAAATCTTGATTGCCAAGAGGTCAATGAATTGCATGATTGAAGAAGAGATGAGTTGAATTTAATCCAAAGAGAGCAACATCTCCTAATCCCAATAAATTCCCCCTATTCTTATCTTCCACATTCTTTATAGCCTTCTTACATTTTGTTTTTTCCATTCCCATTTACAATTCAGCCATTTATGTTTTAGTTCTTTACATTCTTGCCATTTAATTTTTTGCACTTTATAGCTTTCTTTTACATATGAGCCATTTACAATTCTGTTATTTAATTTCCTGCACCCAATACTCTCTCTATTGATTAGCTTAACAAAATTCATTCATCAACTAAAATTGCTCAATCAATCAATCTCTGTGTATACGATCCCACTCAACTGTGGGTTATTAAGTGACGATACTTTGGTGCGCTTGCCAAAGAGTGGATTCATTTTATATGGGGAGTGAATTTCATCTCATCACACCTCACCTATGCGAGCACCACCAGCAGAAAGCATATCCTGGTGCGTGCGTGTGCACCATGGCGTGCGTACGCACACATTCAAAAAAGTATCAGGTGTGCGTGCGCACAAAGGCGTGCGTACGCACAGGTAAAGTTTTTGCTACTTCTGGTTGCGTGCGCACAACAGTGTGCGTAGCCACACACCAGAAAACCTGATTCTGCTGCATCTTAGAAAGTTTTCAGTTTTTATCACCAGATTTCCGGGGTCCATAACTTCCTCTATAGAATTTGGTTTTCTGCAAAATTTATATCGTTCTCAAGCTTATAAAACCCTCTTTTCTTTGAAACAAATCTCATTTTCTTCCAAACATTGAGGAGCAAGTTATGGACTACCAAAATTCATCAAAAATCAATTCTTACCAGAATATACCAAACCTCCACTTTTACCAAAATCTCATTTTCAACCAACACAATTCCCATGCCATTAATAACCAAACCTGCACTTTCCAACATAATATATCCTTTTTCATTAACACACCAACCACCATCACAATTATGCGTCATACCAATCAATAAAACTCACACATTTCCCAAAATTCATCATTCAAACTATACGTAACAACTTTCAAATTCACTTACTTTTATCCTCAAATCATGCAACAACAATCCATCTATCATCACCAACCAACCAACAAGCATCAAATCAAACATGTTCATCAACAAGGTACTAAACATCAAATATACACCTGCATTCCAACTTATCCTTTGGTTCTCTAGCCTAAGTTTTCACACGACATTATATATTATACACGCGAAACCTAAATCATACCTTGGTCGCTTTTACTTATTGTCCAAAGCCACACTTAAGCCACACACACAACTCCTCAATTCATAAGATCACCAAGACTTGACACCAATCCAAGGCCTCCAATGTCCACAATATCAAATTCCAATTACAACACACCACCTAATACAAATATACAACACATATATATATATCCAACTCAATATCTATTGGAAAAATTCAGAATTTAGATAGGGTGAGTTTTCTCACCTTACCCAAGCTTTGTATAAGCAAGAGTGTACGTGTTCCTCAAGCTAATTCGAACCTAAACACCAAAATTTAACAATTTTAAATACCTTTGTTCATAAATTTTGAAACTTAAAGTGAAGAAATTGAGGAAGAAAACGTGGCTTCCTTACCTCACAAGATTCTGAGCTCTGTAGAGCTTGACGACGCGAACTCGTGGCCACAAACAGTGCGACAATCGGAGCTCCGGATCAAAAGTTACATGAATTTGAATGAAATCAAGGGTTTTTGTGAATTTGATTTCCTTCTTCTCCCTTGTCGCTGAGCTTCAACATTCTTTGCATACAGAGGAAGGATAAGTGAGCTGAAGCTCACTTAAATGAGTGGATTAGTTGGGCCCACGGGCCCAGTTCGGCTCCAGTTCGACCGGTTTGGCTCGTTCGGCCCAATATTGGGCCAAATTCTGTGAAATTAGTGTCAAAATTCCCGTTTTGATGAGCTCTAACCTAATTTAATATAAAATTAACATTTTTTATTTCCTTTATTAAAATTAAATTTGTTGACTAGTGCACAAATTGTAAATCACACTTTTCAGAACTTGTACCACTAACCAGCAAGTGCACTGGGTCGTCCAAGTAATACCTTACGTGAGTAAGGGTCGATCCCACGGAGATTGTTAGCTTGAAGCAAGCTATGGTTATTTTGTAATTCTTAGTCAGGAAATCAATGATAAGAGTGATTATATTTATGAAGAGTAAAAAGCATAAATTAAATAGTACTTGTTATGCAGTAATGGAGAACAGATTGAGATTTTGGAGATGCTCTGTCTTCTGAATCTCTGCTTTCCTACTGTCTTCTTCTTCACGCACACAGGTTTCCTTCCATGGCAAGCTGTAACTTGGTGGATCACCATTGTCAATGGCTACCATCCATCCTCTCAGTGAAAATGGTCCAAATGCGCTATCACCGCACGGCTAATCATCTGTCGGTTCTCACTCATGTTGGAATAGGATCCATTGATCCTTTTGCGTCTGTCACTACGTCCAGCACTCATGAGTTTGAAGCTCGTCACAGTCATCCCATCCCAGATCCTACTCGGAATACCACAGATAAGGTTTAGACATTTTGGATCTTAGGAATGGCCGCCAATAATCCTAGCCTATACCACGAAGACTCTGATCATGAACCAAGAGGCTAAGAGATACACACTCAATCTAAGGTAGAACAGAAGTGGTTGTCAGGCACGCGTTTATAGGTTGAGAATGATGATGAGTGTCACGGATCATCACATTCATCACGGTTCAGTACAAGCGAGTATCTTAGAATAGAAACAAGCGTGATTGAATAGAAAACAGAAGTAATTGCATTAATTCATCGAGACACAGCAGAGCTCCTCACCCCCAACCATGGGGTTTAGAGACTCATGCCATCAGAAATACAATATGAAATGTGTAAAATGTCATGAGATCAAAATAAATCTCTAAAAGTTGTTTAAATACTAAACTAGTAACCTAGGTTTACAGAAAAGGAGTAAACTAAGATAGATAGTGCAGAAATCCACTTCCGGGGCCCACTTGGTGTCTGCTGGGGTTGAGACTTGAGCTTTACACGTGCCTAGGCTGTTTCTGGAGTTAAACGCCAGGTTGTAGCCTGTTTTGGGCGTTTAACTCCAACTTGTAACCTGTTTTGTGGTGTTTAACACACCAGAATGGAACATGAAGCTGGCGTTGAACGCCAGTTTACGTCATTTATCTCTGAGCAAAGTATGGACTATTATATATTGCTGGAAAGCCCCGGATGACTACTTTCCAACGTAATTGAGAACGCACCAGTTGGACTCCTGTTGCTTTAGAAAATCCATTTCGATTATAAGGAGGTCAGAATCCAACAGCATCTGCAGTCCTTCTTCAACCTGAATCAGATTTTTGCTCAGGTCCCTCAATTTCAGCTAGAAAATACCTGAAATTACAGAAAAGCACACAAACTCATAGTAAAGTCCAGAAATGTGAATTTTGAATAAAAACTAATAAAAATATACTAAAAAGTAATTAAAACATGCTGAAAACTACTTAAAAACAATGCCAAAAAGTGTATAAATTATCCGTTCATCACAACACCAAACTTAAATTGTTGCTTGTCCCCAAGCAACTGAAAATCAAATAGGATAAAAAGAAGAGAATATACTATGAATTCCAAAATATCAATGAAACTTAGTTCCAATTAAATGAGCGGGACTAGTAGCTTTTTGCCTCTGAACAGTTTTGGCATCTCACTTTATCCTTTGAAGCTCAGAATGACTGGAATCTATAGGAACTCAGAATATAGATACTGTTATTGATTCTCCTAGTTCAGTATGTTGATTCTTGAACACAGATACTTTATGAGTCTTGGCTGTGGCCCTAAGCACTTTGTTTTCCAGTATTACCACCAGATACATAAATGCCACAGACACATAACTGGGTGAACCTTTTCAGATTGTGACTCAGCTTTGCTAAAGTCCCCAATTAGAGGTGTCCAGATTTCTTAAGCACACTCTTTTTGCTTTGGACCTCGACTTTAACCGCTCAGTCTCAAGCTTTTCACTTGACACCTTCACGCCACAAGCACATGATTAGGGACAGCTTGGTTTAGCCGCTTAGGCCAGGATTTGATTCCTTTAGGCCCTCCTATCCACTGATGCTCAAAGCCTTGGATCCTTTTTACCCTTGCCTTTTGGTTTAAAGGGTTATTGGCTTTTTCTGCTTGCTTTTTCTTTTTCTTTCTCTTCTTTTTTTTTCACTATCTTTTTCTGCAAGCTTTTTATTCACTGCTTTTTCTTGCTTCAAGAATCAGTTTTATGATTTTTCAGATTATCAAATAAAATTTCTCCTTTTCATCATTCTTTCAAGAGCCAACAATTTTAACATTCATAAACTACGAATTCAAAAGACATATGCACTGTTCAAGCATTCATTCAGAAAACAAAAAGTATTGCCACCACATCAAAATAATCAAACTAATTTCAAGGATGAATTCAAAATCATGTACTTCTTGTTCTTTTGTGATTAAAAATATTTTTCATTTAAGAAAGATGATGGATTCATAGGACATTCATAACTTTAAGGCATAGACTCTAATCCTTATTTATTATTTAATAGAAATAATATAAAATAGGCATAAAAGCAGACAATTAGTAATAAAAGAAAGGAAATTAAAGACATAAAGACAAATGACTCTAATTCTAATACTCATGTACTTTTAAAATGGATAAAAGGTTATCACAGAGTTAGGACTCAACAATCTTTATTTTGGGAGGTAGATGCCTCTTTAGTCTGTGGGGTGCTTGGTCCTTCAAGAGATAGCTTCTGGCGCTTCAGTTCCTTCAGTTCCCTAAGCAGTTTGCAGAGCATGCTGTTTTGATTTTGCTGTTCTTTCTTCAGTTGATCCATAGTTTCTTGCAACTTGGTGATAGATGCTTCTAGGCGCCCCCAGTATTCAATTTGAGGGATTTCCGGGAGGAACTCCTGTGCTCTCCTCTTGATGGGGTCGTCCTACACTTGTTGTCCTTCCATTGACTTTTTGGTGATTGGTTGTTCAACTGAGATATACTCATCTACTCCCATCTTTACCCCAGCGTCTTTACATAGCAGAGAGATTAAGCTTGGATAAGCCAATCTGGCATCTTCGGAGTTCTTGTTTGCAATTGTGTAAAGCTCACAAGAAATCAGCTGATGAACTTCCACTTCTTTTCCCAACATAATGCAATGAATCATCACTGCTCATTTGATGGTGACTTCAGAGCGGTTGCTGGTGGGCAGAATAGAACGCCCAATGAAGTACAGCCAGCCTCTGGCGACTGGTTTGAGATCTCCTCTCATGAGTTGGTTTTGGACACCCTTTGTGTTGGTTGTCCATTTGGCTCCAGGGAGGCATATGTCCTCTAGAATTTTGTCCAAGATCTTATTTGGTCTCATCATTCTCCTATTAAAGGAGTCCGAGTCATCTTGCAGTTGAGGCAGCTTGAAGATCTCTCTTATTTTATCAGGGTGGAGGTGAATAATCTTCCCTCTGACCAGAGTTTGATAGTCATAGAATACGGTTCCAGCTATTCTCTGCCTGTCTGTCTGCCACAAATTAGAGTAGAATTCCTGAACCATGTTTCTTCCCACCTTTGTCTCAGGATTAGCTAGGATTTCCCAGCTCCTATTTTGAATTTGCTCTTGGATCTCTGGATATTCATCTTCCTTCAGATCGAATTTAACTTCTGGGATCACTGACCTTAGACCCATTATTTTGTAGTAATGGTCTGAATGTTCTTTGGTTAAGAACTTCCCTTGATTCCAAAGTGGTTTTGGAATATTCTCTTTCTTGCCTCTGGAGGTGGTTTGTTTTCCCTTAGGGGCCATGATCTTGGTGGGTGTTGGCTTAGTGATCACGGATAAACACACCAAACTTAGAGGTTTGCTTGTCCTCAAGCAAAAGAAAGGAAAGGAGAGAGATATAGGGAGAGCCAAGTTCGAATTGTGGAGGAGAGGAGGGAGGCCGAACGAGGAATTAAAGGGAAGGGGGAGTGGGTTTTCGAAAATTTTTGAAAAAGATATGATAGAAAATGTGATTTGTAAAAGATAAGTATGATAGGAAAAAAGATGTAATTTAAGATTGAAAAGATATGAAAAATATTTGAAAAAGATAGATTTGTTTTAAAAAAGATATTGTGAAGATTTGAAAAAGATATTGATGAGTTGAAAAGATTTGAAAAAGATAGATTTGCTTTGAAAAGATTTGAAAAGAAGTTGAAGAAGAATTGAGGAAGATTTAATTTTAGGATTAAGATATTTTTAATATTTTTGGAAAAGAGTTTCAAAAATGAAAGTATGGGAACATGTTTATGCAAGAAAGTATGGATGGAAATATGAAAATTTAAAAAAAAATCAAGTTGGGAACAAAAACTTCCTCCCCTCCATAATCCTGGCGTTAAACGCCCAACCGCTGCTTGTTTTGGGCGTTTAACGCCCATCTGTAGCCTCTTTTGGGCGTTTAATGCCCATGTGTTGCTTCTGGCTGGCGTTAAACGCCAGAAATCTTTCGTCACTGGGCATTTTTCTGAACGCCCAGGATGCTGCAAGTTTGGCGTTAAACGCCCAGAAAGGTATTATTACTGGCGTTAAACCCCAGTAGACGCTTCTTTTGGTAATGCTGTGAACTTATGCAATTGATACTTTACCTTGAAGATTATTTATATTAAACTCGTATAATTATTATTTGAATAACAAATAAGCTTTACAAATGGCTGGGTTGCCTCCCAGCAAGCGCTTCTTTATTGTTTTTAGCTGGACCTTGCTGAGCTTTAAATCTAGCCTCAGCTTTGAGCATTCTTGCTCAACATTGCCTTCAAGATAATGCTTGATTCTTTGTCCATTAACAATGAATTTCGTATTAGAATCAATGTCTTGAAGCTCCACATATCCATATGGTGACACACTTGTAATCACATATGGCCCCTTCCACCGGGATTTCAGTTTCCCGGGGAATAATCTGAGTCTAGAGTTGAATAGCAGAACCTTTTGTCCTGGTTCAAAGACTCTGGGTGACAGTTTCTTATCATGCTACCTTTTTTCTTTCTCTTTGTAAATCTTAGCATTTTCGAAAGCATTGAGTCTGAATTCTTCTAGCTCATTCAGCTGGAGCAATCTTTTCTCTCCAGCTAACTTGGCATCAAGCTTTAGGAATCTGGTTGCCCAGTAGGCCTTATGTTCCAATTCCACGGGCAAATGACAGGCCTTACCATACACAAGCTGGTATGGTGAGGTCACTATAGGAGTCTTGAATGCTGTTCGCTCACCTCCGAAATGGCCTCCATATTGTGACCCATGGCAATGCCATAAGATCTTCTGTGCTTCTTCTCTAGGCACACACCTACGGATTATTCCGTCTGCACATCTCTTAAAGATATAGGGTTCATCCCACAAGTAGTACTTTGCATCATTAATTAATTTTTTTTTGTTGCCTGCTGTACTCCTTGGGTATGAATCTTGCAGCTTTATAGTTTGCAATATCTGCAAACCATGGTGTTTCCTGAATGGCAAACAGTTGCTCATCCGGAAAGATTTCAGAGATCTCAATAGAGGGAAAGGACATCCCTTCTACTGGCTCTATCCGGGACAGATGATCAGCCACTTGGTTCTCTGTCCCTTTTCTGTCTCTTATTTCTATATCAAACTCTTGCAGAAGCAACACCCATCTTATGAGCCGGGGTTTTGAATCCTGCTTTGTGAGTAGATATTTAAGAGCAGCATGGTCAGTGTACACAATCACTTTTGATCCTACTAAATATGATCTAAACTTGTCAATGGCATAAACCACTGCAAGCAATTCTTTTTCTGTGGTTGTGTAATTTTTCTGGGCATCATTTAAAACACGGCTAGCATAATAAATGACATGCAGAAGCTTGTTATGCCTCTGTCCCAGTACTGCACCAATGGCATGGTCACTGGCATCACACATTAGTTCAAATGGTAATGTCCAATCTGGTGCAGAAATAACTGGTGCTGTGACCAGCTTAGCTTTCAGAGTTTCAAACGGCTGCAGACACTCTGTGTCAAACACAAATGGCATGTCAGCAGCTAGCAGGTTGCTCAGAGGTTTTGCAATTTTTGAAAAATCATTTATAAACCTCCTATAGAATCCTGCATGCCCCAAAAAGCTTCTGATTGCCTTAACATTGGTAGGTGGTGGTAATTTTTCAATTACTTCCACTTTAGCTTGATCCACCTCTATTCCCTTGTTTGAAATTTTATGCCCAAGGACAATTCCTTCAGTCACCATAAAGTGACATTTTTCCCAGTTTAAAACTAGGTTAGTCTCTTGGCATCTTTTCAGAACAAGTGCTAAATGGTCATGGCAGGAGCTGAATAAATCTCCAAATACTGAAAAGTCATCCATGAAGACTTCCAGAAATTTTTCTACCATATCAGAGAAGATAGAGAGCATGTATCTCTGAAAGGTTGCAGGTGCATTGCACAGTCTAAAAGGCATCCTTCTGTAGGCAAACACTCCAGAAGGACATGTGAATGTTGTTTTCTCTTGGTCCTGAGGATCTACTACAATTTGGTTATAACCTGAATAGCCATCCAAAAAGCAATAGTATTCATGATCTGCTAGTCTTTCTAGCATCTGGTCTATGCATGGTAAAGGAAAGTGATCCTTCCTGGTGGCTGTATTGAGCCTTCTGTAATCAATACACATACGCCACCCTGTAACTGTTCTTGTAGGAACCAGTTCATTTTTTTCATTATGAACCACTGTCATGCCTCCCTTCTTGGGGACAACTTGGACAGGGCTCACCCAGGGGCTATCAAAAATGGGATAAATAATCCCAGCCTCCAGTAACTTGGTGACCTCTTTATGCACCACCTCCTACATGGCTGGATTTAGCCGCCTCTGTGGTTGAACCACTGGCTTAGCATCGTCCTCCAATAGGATCTTCCTAAGGAATTTTCAGAGGCTCTTTTATTTCTTCTGAATCCTCCTGATCAGGCTGGACATCTTTAAAGATGTTTTCTAGCTCTGATTTGAGACTCTCAACCATGTTGATCTCCTCCACCAAAGAGTCAATAAGATAAACTTTCATGCAGTCTTTTGGTGTGTCTGGATGCTGCATGGCTTTGACAACATTTAACTTAAACTCATCCTCATTGACTCTCAGGGTTACTTCCCCCTTTTGGACATCAATGAGAGTTCATCCAGTTGCTAGGAAAGGTCTTCCTAGAATGAGAGTAGCACTCTTGTGCTCCTCCATTTCCAGCACTACAAAGTCAGTGGGAAAGGCGAATGGCCCAACCCCGACAATCATGTCTTCAATCATGCCTTATGGGTATTTAATGGAGCCATCAGCAAGTTGGAGACATATCCGGGTTGGTTTGACTTCTTCAATTAAACCAAGCTTTCTGATAGTGGATGCAGGTATTAGATTGATGCTTGCCCCAAGATCACATAATGTTGTCTTGGTGCAATTACCCTCTAATATGCATGGTATCATAAAGCTCCCGGGATCTTTAAGCTTTTCAGAATGACTACACTGCATTCTTCAGTGAGGAGAACTCTTTCAGTTTCTCTCCAATCCTTCTTATGACTCAAGATCTCTTTCATGAACTTGGCATAAGAGGGTATTTGCTCAAGTGCCTCTGCAAAAGGAATCTTTATTTCAAAAGTCCTGAGATAGTCTGCAAAGCGGGTAAATTGCTTATCCTACTCCTCTTGGCGGAGTTTTTGAGAATAAGGCATTTTGGCTTTGTATTCCTCAACCTTAGTTGCTGTAGGTTTATTTTCTACAGAGGTGGTTGGAGACGCCTTTTTAGAGGGGTTGTTATCAGCACTTATGTGTGTCTGATCCCTCAATGGCGTTTGAATGCCAAGGTTAGAAGCTGGATTGGCGTTGGACGCCAACTTCTTACCTGTTTCTGGTGTTTGAACGCCAGAACTGAGCTTCCATTGGGCATTTAACGCCAGCTCCTTGCCTGTTTCTGGCATTTGAATGCCAGAACTGTGCGTGGATTGGGCGTTTAACACTAGCTTTGCATCCTTTTCTGGCGTTTGAACGCCAGAGTTATTCCTCTCTGGGCTCTTACTGTCCTTAGAGGGATTTTGGATAATATTTTGCTCATCCTCTGTCAGTTATTCTTTTCTTGGCTTTCTGTTGCTCTGAAGTGAGGTATTTAATGTTTTTCCACTTCTTAATTGAACTGCCTGGCACTCTTCTGTTATCTGCTTTGATAATTGCTATTTTGTCTGATTCAATTGTGCTTACATATTTTTATTAGCATTTTTAGTGTCTTGTAGCGTCTCCTTGAATTCTGCTAGCTGTTTTGTTAGAAAACACAATTGTTGATTGAGTTCAGCAACTTGTTCTGGAGGACCAAGTTCAGTAGATACTGCTTCGGCTTCTTCTTTTATGGGGGACCCACTACTTATGTACAGATGCTGATTTCTAGCAACTATATCAATAAGCTCTTGAGCCTCTTCAATAGTTTTTCTCATGTGTATAGATCCACCAGCTGAATGGTCTAGAGATACCTGAGCTTTCTCTGTAAGCCCATAGTAGAAGATGTCTAATTGCACCCACTCTAAAAACATTTCAGAGGGACATTTCCTTAGCATCCCTCTGTACCTCTCCCAGGCATTATAAAAGGATTCATCATCCTCTTGTTTAAAGTCTTTGATGTCCAGCCTTAGCTATGTCATCCTTTTTGGAGGGAAATATCGATTTGGGAATTTGTCTGATAACTGTGTCCATGTTCTTATGCTTGCTGTGGGTTGGTTATTTAACCACCTCTTAGCTTGATCTTTTACAACAAATGGAAACAGTAACAGCCTGTATACATCCTGATCTACCTCCTTGTCACGCACTGTGTCAGCAATTTGCAAGAACTGCGCCAGAAACTCAGTAGGTTCTTCCTGTGGAAGACTGGAATACTGACAATTTTGCTGCACCATGACAATGAGCTGAGGATTTAGCTCAAAACTGCTTGCTTTGATGGGAGGTATACAGAGAAAACAGTAAAGAAAACGACACCAAACTTAAAATTTTTAGATCAAAACAAGGAAAACAAACAAGGAAGCTTTGAATATCAAAATGAACACTAAGAGCAACTAAAAAATTTTAAGAAAACAGAAACACAAAGGACACCAAACTTAAAATATGAAACTAAACTCAAACAGAAGACTAAATTATGAAGTTATTGGTTTTGAAAATTTTCGAAAATAATTTAGAAAAATCAAATAAGGATTTTAAAATTTTAACCAAAAACAATAATAGAAGACTCTAAACCAAAAAGAAAAAGAAATTTTTCCTAATTTAGGCAACAAAATAAACCGTCAGCTGTCCAAACTTGAACAATCCCCAGCAACGGCACCAAAAACTTGGTGCACGAATTGTAAATCACACTTTTCACAACTCGTACCACTAACCAGCAAGTGCACTGGGTCGTCCAAGTAATACCTTACGTGAGTAAGGGTCGATCCCACGAAGATTGTCGGCTTGAAGCAAGCTATGGTTATTTTGTAATTCTTAGTCAGGAAATCAATGATAAGAGTGATTATATTTATGAAGAGTAAAAAGCATAAATTAAATAGTACTTATTATGCAGTAATGGAGAACAGATTGAGGTTTTGGAGATGCTCTATCTTCTGAATCTCTGCTTTCCTACTGTCTTCTTCTTCACGCATGCAGGTCTCCTTCCATGGCAAGCTGTATGTTGGTGGATCACCGTTGTCAATGGCTACCATCCGTCCTCTCAGTGAAAATGGTCCAAATGCGCTATCACCGTACGGCTAATCATCTGTCGGTTCTCACTCATGTTGGAATAGGATCTATTGATCCTTTTGCGTCTGTCACTACGCCCAGCACTCATGAGTTTGAAGCTCGTCACAGTCATCCCATCCCAGATCCTACTCGGAATACCACAGACAAGGTTTAGATTTTCCGGATCTCAGGAATGGCCGCCAATAATCCTAGCCTATACCACGAAGACTCGGATCATGAACCAAGAGGCTAAGAGATACACACTCAATCTAAGGTAGAATAGAAGTGGTTGTCAGGCACGCATTTATAGGTTGAGAATGATGATGAGTGTCATGGATCATCACATTCATCACGGTTAAGTACAAGCGAGTACCTTAGAATAGAAACAAGCGTGATTGAATAGAAAACAGAAGTAATTGCATTAATTCATCGAGACACAGTAGAGCTCCTCACCCCCAACCATGGGGTTTAGAGACTCATGCCATTAGAAATATAATATGAAATGTGTAAAATGTCATGAGATCAAAATAAATCTCTAAAAGTTGTTTAAATACTAAACTAGTAACCTAGGTTTATAAAAAATGAGTAAACTAAGATAGATAGTGCAGAAATCCACTTCCAGGGCCCACTTGGTATGTGCTGGGGCTGAGACTTGAGCTTTATACGTGCCTAGGCTGTTTCTGGAGTTAAACGCCAGGTTGTAGCCTGTTTTGGGCGTTTAACTCCAACTTGTAACCTGTTTCTAACGTTTAACGCCAGAATGGAACATGGAACTGGCATTGAACGCCAGTTTACGTCATTTATCTTTGAGCAAAGTATAGACTAATATATATTACTAGAAAGCCCTGGATGTCTACTTTCCAACGCAATTGAGAGTGCGACAGTTGGACTCCTGTGGCTCTAGAAAATCCATTTCGAGTGTAAGGAGGTCAGAATCCAACAGCATTTGCAATCCAACAGCATTTGCAATCCTTCTTCAGCCTGAATCAGATTTTTGCTCAGGTCCCTCAATTTTAGCCTGAAAATATCTGAAATTACAGAAAATCACACAAACTCATAGTAAAGTCCAGAAATGTGAATTTTGAATAAAAACTAATTAAAATATACTAAAAAGTAATTAAAACATGCTGAAAACTACTTAAAAACAATGCTAAAAAGCGTATAAATTATCCGCTTATCATTGACTAATTATTCGCTAATTTTACGTGGTTTACAAAATGCCAGTTAAGAATTTCTGATATAAATAGCGTTGCAGGTACACCCTTAACCGACAAAATTTTTACTATCAATTTAGAATATGTCACAATTAAGAATAAATAACCGGGAGTAGAATCCCGGATCGTTTCCGTAAGAGTTGACAAAGGATGGAAATTATTGGTTAGGATTTTTCTGATTATTTTTTGAATTTGAAAACAGAAAAAATAAATAACTTGAAATTAAAACAACGAATGAATAACAAGAGGTGATATGTATTTGAAATAAAAGGCCTTGGTTAGGGGAGAAAATTGGAGTTTCTATCCTTGTTGTCTTTTCCAAGTTTAATAGTAAAGGTTCATTGCTCCCACTTAGTTATCCGGTAACAATTGAAGGAAAGTCAAGTTGCTATCACTAACTTTGACTCACAAGTCCTAGTCACTTCCTGAGGAGGACTAGAGTTGGTAAAAATTGAGTTAGCCAGCAATCCCCAATTACAGATCAATACTTGAGTATCACAACTCAAGGGACCTCAATTAATCAACCCCTAAGCCAAGCTGGAATGTCTACTCCATTAACATGAATGCCATTTTCATAAACACATAGTCGGAGTAAATAAGACATATAAATTATGAGAAATTAATTAAATCAAAATTTGCACTAACAATAATTAAGCAAACTCAAACACGTACTAAGATTAAACATAAAAATAAATCAATGCATTAATAAAATTCAACAATAACAAGATCCAATCATGAATTCAAAGAAATTAAATGGAAAAACAAAAGTAATAGAAGTAATAGAGAAGAAAACTATAAGAACAATGACACCAATTGAAGGTAGCAGCATCTCTCTCTCGATTTAATTCAAAGCAGAATTATGAACATCAAAAACCCTAGAGAAAAGTAGGTATTTCTCTCTCTAGAACTCAAAACTAATAAAAAACTAAAATGAAAAGTGAAGTGTCTTCAGTCTCAGCTCCATCCCTACCTTTAGTCTGTGTTTTTGGGCTTGGATCTGGGTCCAAATTAGCCCAGAAATTGCCCCTAGCGAGTTCTATTAAGTGCAGCACGTGACGCTCTGTCACGCATACGCGTCGGCCATGCGTACATGTTGCTAAACCTTGCCCCTGTCCACGTGTACGCGTCGCTGAACGACGCTCCTGGTCACGTGCACGTGTCGGCCATGTGTTCGCGTCGCTCCTCGCTTCGCAAATCTTCACTTTCTTGTGCTCCTTCCACTTTAACATGCTTCATCTTCATCCTTTAAGCCATATATGCCATGTAAACCTGAAAACACTTAACAAGCACATCACGGCATCGAATGGTAATAAAGGAGAATTAAAAATTAACAATTTCAAGACCTAGGAAACATGTTTTTAATCATAGCACAAAATTGGGAAGGAACCTTAAAAACATGCAATTTACATGAATAAGTGTGAGAATAGTTGATAAAACCTACTCAATTCAGTCCAAAATATATCATAAAATAATGGTTTATCATTAGCCAAGTTAGTCATCGTGGCCACAAACCTGGCATGGTCATTAGAGGGTTGACTATCCTCACAATCTCTTCGAGTATGTGTCTGATCTTACCATTCAGGGTCATGTCCACACACCAAACAATCGATATCAAGGTGATCAGTCTCAATATCAAAAGCCTAGTGCTTTAATTATCCCAAAAAGGAACTCACAAACAAGCATGCTATACATATATCAAGCACATAACCTAAATAGCATGAAAGAAAAAAATGACACAAAGTATACAATGAAGCACAATCGGTCCATCCCTCAGGCTCATGAGGACGAACTACTTTGATACCACTAAATGTAACACCCTAATCACCCTAAGCCTTATCTCATACCGTAAAGCCAAGGATAACTAAAGGTTACGACAATTCTAAGGCTTAAACATATTTATATAGAAGAAAATAATATATTCTAGAAGCCCGATGAAGGATTAAGCTCAAAAATAGAATATATATGGTAACACCCTAATCATCCTAAGCCTTACCTCATGCCATAAAGCAAAGTATAACTAAAGATTACGACAATTCTAAGGCTTATACATAAATATATATATAGAAAGGAATAATAATTCTAGAAGCCCGATGAATAAGCAAGCTCAAAAACAGAGTTAAAAAAGTGCAAAACATTTATACAAAGCTTCAAACTTAAGGCATAAGATAAAAATATAAGATAACAAAATATAAGTATATAAGAGGATATAAAAGCCATAAAAAACTAGCCTTAGCCTGCAGAGTTTAGGCCAACTAGTATTATACAGAGATACAGAGTTTTGCGAGTTAAAATAGTATAAACAGAATATCTCTCTCAAAGTAAGCCTCTTAGGCAATGTAAATACAAAGGTAAGAGAACTAAATCAAAATAACCAAAAGACTCCAAATACATGATAAAGGTCCTCCGCTCTGTCACCGTCAAGCAACTCACCGAGGTGGGTTGCGACCTGCATCTAGAAAACAACAACAAAGTCTGGAATGAGAACCAGAGGTTCTCAGTATGGTAACAGTGCCCAGTGATGTAAAATATAAGACTCTTGGATGCCAGAGGCAATCCTAGAGCTTCTTATCCATCAAGTGATTCAAGCTTAAAACATAATTAAATTTAAACAGCAACTTCAAATACCATAATATAATGGGGTAATCTAACTTAGGGAATTTCTAAACTAACATCCACACCGCTATCCCATAGCCTTCGCCAGCCTAACCGCCATGCGATCCCATCGCCACCGCCTACCAAGCCTCCTCAATCCCAGTAGAAAACACAAGTAATTTCATACAAGTAAAACACAAGTAATTATCAATTATATCAAGTAATTCAAGAAGCAATTAAGCATGTTATACAAATAGGCAAGCAATGAAAGTAAACAAAGCAAACAACCGTATAGAAGGTGCACATGATGAATGCCTGCCCTATTGGCTGCGATATCACATTGTCGGTTCAACTGCCAACCCGACACATCCCCATGGAGATGTCGCCCTTCGGTCTCAGAATGGGAACCCCCGAGATATCGTGCCCAGAACACGCTCTAGGATATAGTGCCTACACACTCTAGTAATTCCGAAAGGATGCGAGCAGGATACTCTTACCACGGACCTTACATCTCAACGTAAGTGGGATGAACCACCGCCCTTATGCCATTGTCACGACCACGACAGGAGGGATTAACCACCGTCCCTGCCAGACACATAGCGTCTCAACAATCTCAGTAGAAAACAATATATTAGGGGTTTTCAGAAAACAATTTTCAGTACTCAGTAAATCCATCACCAAATCCATAACTCCCCAATTCTTCATACCAATCATCTTTACAATACTCTACCACCTCACTCGACTAATCCACCCTCAGTACTCCAGAAACATAAAGCTCCGTCTTCTAAACCTTTTAGCAGAAAATATCTAGTTAAACTCACTTTAGGTATTCTCTATGTTTCAAGGCCTAAAACAAGTTAAGATACCCTAGACAAGCATTATGGAAGTTTACAAACTTGCTGGGAAGGTAAAACAATTAAAAACAAGGTTTTCGTTGAAAAACAGGGCGGTTGTGCGTAAATGTAAGAACTGAAAATAATTAACGATTAATTAACGTAAAATAATAACAAATTACGTTGGCCAAAATAGGATCCAAAAATTTAGAATGTTAATTAGAAAATTTAAATAATCATTTGGACTCAGTAG
Organism: Arachis ipaensis; assembly: GCF_000816755.2. NCBI lineage: Eukaryota > Viridiplantae > Streptophyta > Magnoliopsida > Fabales > Fabaceae > Arachis > Arachis ipaensis. The sequence continues at coordinate 69,399,198 of NC_029787.2, forward strand.
ATTTTTTTGATTTGGAAAATGTAATTTTCTTCGGAAAATTGCGTAAAACCATGAACCGGTAAATTAATCGGCAGTACCGGCTAAAATCTATCTGGTACTATGTGAGAATAATAAAAATAGTAGAAAACCTTAGAAAAATAGTTAGAATTGAAAACCGGGCACTAATTTTAAAGATTTAGCCCATAGTTGGGTCAAACGGGCCAAAAACGCTAACGGGTTGGACTAGACCCAAGTTGGTCCCAAGCCCAACTTATATATACTTAAAAGAAGGCCATTTCAGGCACTTCACCCTTCATAAACAAAAATACCTACTGCATAGAGAGAAGTGAGAGAAGAGAGCAAAAGGGGGAAGGTTACTATTCACATACAACTTCCGATGGCCATATCTCAAGCTACGATGCTCCGATTCTTGTGCCGTCAGCGGCTACGCAAAGCTCTTGCCAAGCCCGTTAGTTCTATCTAACTTGTTAAGGTAAGATTTTGAAATTTTCTCTCCTCTTTGTAACCCTAAGAAATTCAAAAATGTGGGTGTTGGTTTTGAGTGAATTTTTGTGTTTTGATTGATTAGGTGGTATCTAAGGTTGGACTATTGGTGGTTTGTGCCCCAAACACCATCAGAGAAGGTAAGAAAACTCTTTACCTTGTTAATTTATAAATTTGATGAACCCTAGGTATTGATTTGTGATAAATAATGTATGTCTTGCTTGAAATTGTGATTATTGGGGCATTGGTTCTTGAAATTGTGGCTTGTTGGTGAATTGAGGCTTGTTGGAATTAAATCTTGGTTTATAGCACATATTGGAAATCAGCGAAGGTATGATTCCGGTTTTCTCTATGTAATATGTAATATCTCTGGACACTTAGGCTAGTAGACCATAGGATAGGATTGAAATTGAATGTTGATGATTATGATGTATTATGACTTTTGAGTTATGTTGCATGATGATGGATTATTGATGCTGTGTTAAGATTGATGTTGGGTGACTATTATGATAATGATGGGTGGTAAGTCACGGATTTATGTATGAGGAATTATTGATGTGTGATGTTGTTGTGCATTGTTTGAGAGATTAATGAATTGATTGATGATTTGGTATGGAAATGATGAAAATGTGAATTTTAGGTTGTGGAATGAATTGGAGGATATGTGAATATGATCTAGGTACATTAGGACTATTTTTAATGTGGAATAAGTGATTTTGGATGAGAGTTTGGTAAAATTGAGGTTTAGAGATTTTTGGTAAAAATAGATTTTGGGTAAACTTTGACGGATTATATCTTGGGCTACGATTTTTGAAATTGAATGATTTTTGTATCAAATTAAAAATAATTTAAAGAGCTTTAAAATGGTATAGATTTGTAGAAATCGGAATTTTGTAAAAAATGATATGATCGTGGGAAGTTGGTGTGAGAAATCTGAATTCTATGATGTTGCAGAATTTGTGATTTCTGGTTTGTGTCCGCACGCTCTGAACAGTGGCTGTATTTTGACTTGTGCGTACGCACAGCCTTGTGTGCACGCACACCCTGTGAATATTTGAAAACGTGCGTACACACACTCTGGTGCGCATGCATGCACAGGGAGATACATACTGTTGGGAGCGCTAGCATACTCTGGTGCGCACAAACCCTGGAAAGTTTGAAAGTTGTGCGTACGCACAACCCTGTGTGCATGCACATGCTGGGAAATACATTCTGTTGAGGGCGTTTGCACTATCTATGCGTGCATTTAAAATGAAAACTTTTATCTTCTGTGCGTACGCACACCTTTATTCATACGCACACTTTGCGAAAATTCTTTTGAGAGTGCATATGCCCAACGCTATGCGTATGCACATCGCCCTGTTTTTCAACGAAAACCTTGTTTTTAACTATTTTACTTTTCTGACAAGCTTGTAAACTTCCGTAATGCTTATCTAGGGTGTCTTAACTTGTTTTAGGCCTTGAAACATAGAGAATACCCTAAGGGAGTTTAACTAGATATTTTCTGGTAAAAGGTTTAGAAGATGGAGCTTTAGGTTTCTGGAGTACTGAGGGTGGATTAGTCAAGTGAGGTGGTAGAGTATTGTAAAGACTATTGGTATGAGGTATTGGGGAGTTATGCATTTGGTGATGGCTTTACTGAATACTAAAAAATGTTTTCTAAAAACCCCTAATATATTGTTTTCTACTGAGATTGTTGAGACACTATGCGCCTGGCAGGGACGGTGGTTAATCCCGCCTGTTGAAGTCGCGGCGGCGGCGTAAGGGTGGTGGTTCATCCTGCTTACGTTGAGATGTGAGGTTCATGGCAAGAGTATCCCGCTCGCATCCCTTCGGAATTAGTAGAGTGTTCAAGCACTATATCCTGGACCGTGTTCCAGGTACGATATCTCGAAGGTTCCCATTCTGAGACCGATGGGCGACATCTCCATGGAGATTTGTCGAGTTGGCAGTTAAACCTACAATGTGATATCACAGCCAATAGGGCAGGAATTCATCATGTGCATCTTCTATATGGTTGTTTTCTTTGTTTACTTGCATTGCCTGCCTATTTAGATAGCATGCTTAATTGATTCTTGAATTACTTGATATAATTGAAAATTACTTGTGTTTTACTTGTATGAAATTTCTTGTGTTTCTACTGGGATTAAGGAGGCTCGGTAGGTGGTGGCGATGGGATCGCATGGCGGTTAGGCTGGCGAAAGCTGTGGGACAGCGGTATGGATGTTGGTTTAGAAATTCCCTAAGTTAGATTACCCCATTATATTATGGTAGTTAAAGTTGTGGTTTAAATTTAATTATGTTTTAAGGTTGAATCTCTTGATGGATAAGAAGCTCTAGGATTACCTCTGGCTTCCAGGAGTCTTATATTTTACATCACTTGGTACTATTACCATACTGAGAACCTCCGGTTCTCATTCTATACTTTGTTGTTATTTTTCATATGCAGGTTGCAACCCACCTCTGTGAGTTGCTTAATGGTGATAGAGTGGATGACCTTTATCATGTATTTGGAGTCTTTTGGTTATTTTGATTTATTTCTCTCACTTTTGTATTTACATTGCCTTAGAGGCTTACTTTGAGAGAGATATTCTGTATATGTTGTTGATGACATGTCATCATGTCATATTTTTCTATGCTTTTCGTACAAGAAATTGATGATTAGTGCTAAAATATTGAATGCTTGTGTGCTTAAATGGTATATTTCCTTGATCTTTTGATTTTATAAATTTTGTAGAAAATAAGTGAAAAAAGATGCAAAATAGCACAAAATCAGCTCAAAAGAAGAAAAGAAGGATTTTGGGGCACACTTTGAAGTTGAGCACGCTTTGGAATCTTAGGCCACACTTTTAAAAGCGTGGCCCATGACCATGAAGCCTTGGCACATGCATTAATGCCGTATGCATGCATGCCTGAAATATTTAATTCCTAATGCTAATTGACTAAAGCGTTAAATGAATGAATGCTTTAACGTTAATGTATATATAGCATTATTAATTGAAGCCATACATTTCTAATGCAATTGGCAAATGAATAAGTAAAGCTTACATGCATTAACGCATTGGCATTACTAGTAAATGAATGCTATGATGGCTTATTCACACTAGTAATATTAATGCCATCATTGGCTTAATTATGCATTCATTAAATGAATGAACGCCTAGCATTATTAATTAAAGTTTATGTAAGCTTGCATTAAAAAAGCCAATGAAAGATTGCATTAGTAAAGCTAGCAAAGATAGCAGGAGCGTTCAATTTAAAGTGAGCACAACGTTCACAAAAATGAACATTTTCGGGCATAGGGGAGCGCTGGCCACAAAGGAACCAAGCGCCCAAGGAATAGCGCTCATTAAAAGGAGCGCTACGTTAAATTTTGTTCACTTTTTCGGGCTTTTCTTTAAGCCTTGTGACAGCATGAGCATGCGTCCTTCAAAGGGCCATAACTTGAGCTACAGATGTCCAATTGATGCGCTTCTAGTTGTGTTGGAAGGCTGACATTCAGAGCTTTCCAACGATATATAGAAATTTATATTTGGCATGAAATTGAAGCACAAGTGATTGGCATCATTAAGGCCCAAAAACCAACCAAGCATGCGCTGGCCAAGGCTCGAAGATGCACCAAGCATCAAGCCAAGGAGGTAGCGTTCCAAAATGTGAACGCTACGCTCACTCTCCCTACCTTTTTCGAGACCTTTGGCTTGGAAGCAAATGAATGCAGAGCTCAAAGAGTGAGCGGAATTCTCACAAAGTGAACGCTACGGACAAGGGGCTGTTATGGGCAAGGAGCAATGCACACAAGGGGAGCCAAGAGCAAGGGTAGCGTTCACAAAACTCAACTGAACGCTCCCCTGGGAGCTAACCATATAAACCCTGACCCATGCCACTTGAACCAAGCCATTCGAATCCATTTTTCTTCAAATCCAAAGCAAGCAAAGCCCATTATCATCACCCAAAGGCACAAGAGATAGTTAGAATAGGAATTTCATTTAATTGTAATTTGTCTTCAATTTCAATTTCATTTCTCAGTTTATAAAGCCTATATAAAGGCATCAATTTCTTTTCATTAAAGAAGGCTGGCTCTACTAGAGAGCAATAGGAGTAGGATAGAATAGAAAGCTCTCTTTGAAACACTTTCAATTTTAGGCACTTTTACATTTCAAGTATTGCCTTCAATTTAGTTTGTGAAATCTTCATCTTCCTGAAATTCTGTTCTTCTTCAATTTCACAGTTTCAATTTCATTGAGCTTGATTTACTCCTCTGCACTTCTATTTACATTTTGCCACTTTATATTTGAGCTTGCTGTGATCCGAATTTATTTTTTCTGCAATTTAATTCTTCTGCAATTGTTCTAAGCTTTGATCTACTGCTTCATTGATCTTCTAGCACCCAGTCCCCCCTTTACATTTTGTTGCAAATTTACTTTTCTTGCTCTTTAAGATTTTGTCAAATCTACATTCTGCTGATTTACATTTGATGCAATTTATATTTCCTGTTCTTTAAGGTTTTGTCAATTTACTTCCTGCGAGTGAGATCTGCTGCAATTTACTTTCCTTGTCATTTAAGCTTCAAGCTAATTTACATTTTGCTCTTTACTTTCACTGCAATTTACTTTCTGCATTTTAAAATTCCTAGCAATTTCCTTTCTGTTGGTTAAATTTCACTTAATTCACCAATATTAGCTTGACTAAACTAATCACTCACTAAAGTTGCTTGATCCAGCAATCCTCGTGGGATCGACCTCACTCTAAGTGAGTTTTACTACTTGATGCGACCCGGTACACTTGCCGGTGAGTTTTGTGTGGAATCATCTTTCCACCGATCAGCTGTTTTAACTCGCAAAACTCTGTATGTCTGTATAACACTAGTCGGCCTAAACTCCGCAGGCTGAAGCTAGTTCCTTATGACTATTATATCCTCTTATATACTTATATTTTGTTATCTTATATCTTTATCTTGTGCCTTAAGTTTGTAGCTTCATATGAACATTTTGCTCTTTTGTAACTATGTTTTTGAGCTTGCTTATTCATCGGGCTTCTAGAATTATTATTCCTTTCTATATATATATTTATGTATAAGCCTTAGAATTGTCGTAATCTTTAGTTATACTTTGCTTTATGGCATGAGGTAAGGCTTAGGATGATTAGGGTGTTACCATATATTTAGTGACAAATAATCCCAACTCAATTGTCTTCAAGGTAGTGTTTGATGGAGAGACAGAGACAGAAAGACTGAGACTGAGAGACAAAGACTAAAAGACAGAGATTGAAATAAATCTCAGTATTCTGTTTGGTGTAAAGTGAGAGACAGAAATTGAAACAAGAATGAAATTCTAATTTAATTTGTACAAAGGATAAAATTGGAATTAATTAATTGAAATGAAGGTATTTTAGAAGTTTTAGTCTCCATATCTACAAATTTTAGTTCCTTGTGTCCCTACCTTTTGGAGGTACTGGAATACTGAAATTTTGGGGACAAAGACAGAAATTTTAGTACCAGTTTCTGAACCAACAAATATGATACTAAGTCTCAGTCTCTCAGTCTCTATCTAAGTACCTCAAAACAAATGCAACCTAAGAGAACACTGGAATATCAAGATCTGGGTTCACTCCAGAGCAAAGATTTGCCTTATTAAAGTTTATGAAAGATAAAAGTGTGCAGCAACAAACTCATAATGCAAATCAAATTTTGACTAATTCCATTCAGACCTCCACTCTAGGTAAAACCATTGCATTACATTTTAATGCGAGAATCACTACTAGAAATAGGATTTTTTCTGACGAAAATTTCAAACGAAATTTATTCCGTCTGAATAAGTTTTTCATTTCGGACAAATTTTAGACAAATGTTCAACAATTTTTAGTGGAGATATTGAAATAATATATTCTGTCCTAAATTTGTCTAAATTTTGTCCCAAATTTTGGCGCCAAATTTTTTTTAGATGGCGCCAAAATTTTCATACAGATTAGCAATACATTTTGGACAAAACTATAATTCGTCCATATTCCATCTGAATATGCGCAATAACTTCAGACGGATTTGGGACACATTTTGAAAAATATTAATTCTATCCCAAATTTGTCTATAATTAGTCTTAAATACTTTTACTATAACTAATCCTTCGAAGTAGACAAAATTTTTTCCCACAAATTTGAGACAAAAATAGCATCATTTGTAAATTCCGTTTGAAAGTTCATCAATTTTCAAACAGATTTCAAATATTTATTGAAAACTTTTAAAATTTAGTATAAAAATATTATTTATATTTTAAATTAGTCTATGATCTATCCCAAATATTTTTGCTATTCCAAAATAAAGTTTCTTTTTCCTAAAATAACCTTAATTATATATAACTTATAAAAAGGTACTGTTTTTGTTTGCACCTTTCAATTCCAAAACCTCTTGATCAAAATATGAAATAATGATCATACCAATTAACATCTTATTTATTATTATACATATTTTAAAAAATTGGAATAATAGGTACGTTAGTGCTTATTTATGCAGGCTTTTTTATATAAATAAAATATATTAATTCCCATAATACGCATGCAGAGAAAGCTTTACAAAAATGCACAGGGCCATTGTTCGCAAAGCACTCGCGAAATGGATTTAGTCGCCATCTAAAGAGGGGCGCACACGAATTGGAACTTCTGTTGGGGGAAGCCATTTTGTACCTGGCGCCAACCAAATGGGTACTTTTGGTGGGGCTATCATGAAATTTAGTTGGTTTATTTTTAAAATAAATTTTTTAATATTTTAAAAAATAAAAAATAATTTAATTTTTTATTAAGTTAATAATTTATTTTTATATAATATCAAATATGAAATAAATTACAATCTTAAAATAATTAATTGAATCATTATAGATCAACCATTAAAATATAAGACTAGTAAATTAATCTATTATTCACCATAACTCTTTTAATTCAGGTAGTACGTACTCAGTACTAAATAAAAAAATTTAACAAATATACTTATTCAATTCTAAATTTTAGAACTAAATTGACTATATTTTTATTAGTTTTTTTCCTATCATTGTATATTATATTTGACTTTTTTTAGTTAAACTTGGGAGACTCTATCTTTTTATTTTTTTATATACTCTATCTTCTTATTTTTTTTATTCTTGTATTTTTATTATATTTAATATTAAATTTCTTATACAAATTGTTATATACCATCTTATATTTAATTTTGATTTTTTTTAGTTACCTCATATTATTTTTTAATTTATTCTTTTAATTATTTACGTTATAATCATTCAAAATTTAATTTTTTAACAAATTTAAGATAAAGTGTATCTAAAAGAATTAGATATATAAAAATCTGAAAAATAAATTAGAGGAGTGCTAGGGGCCAGTAGATTTTGTGATTTGTAGCCATCAATTAGTCATCAGTAGTGTTTTTAATGGTGTAAAATTACATCTAATGGTGGATAATTACTCATTTTTCTTTTGATGGTTAAATGCTGGCCAAATTTTAATAAAAGTGCTGGCTCAATAAATTATATCTAATCTTCTAAAAAAAATAGTAAAGAAAAAATATAATAAAAAAATCACGTAAAATAAAAAAAGTCATATACTTTTTCATAACATTAAGGTATATTAAAAATTTAAAAAGATACAAATAAATACATTTCTTAGTGGACTTTTTCATACTATTCATTTTGATCTTCATCCTCATTATTCTCGTCGTTGTCGTCCTCGTTCTCATCCTCATCCATATCTTTGTCCTCATCCCCAAGTGGCTCATCATCATCATCATCATCATCATCATCATCTTCTTCTTCTTCTTCTTCTTCTTCTCCTTCTTTTTCTTCATATCTTGTACTATTGGTATCCAGTAAATCAACAATAATGTCAATATCATTTGAGATATGATTGTTAGATTGATTTGTGTCATCTTGTTGATATACAAAATCCTCCGTTGTTTCAATCTCAATCTCACCTTTTGCTTTAGTTTTGAATACAAACCATCATTCTGCTTTTTTCTTGGTGTTGCTCATTGGATGAGGTGCAAAATATACTTGAATTGCTTTATGTGCAATGATAAACGGGTCATATTTACCATATCATCGATTCTTTCGAATCTGTATGATTCCATACTCTTTGTTTACCTTTGTTCCTTTGCCAATCGTGGGATCAAACCATTCACATTTAAATAGTACAACTCTTGTTAGTGGTAGCCTAGTATACTCAACTTGAATAATTTCATCAAGCTGGCCATAGAAATCATTTTCATATTCACCATAATATGTGCCTTTGACACATATTCCATAATTCTGAGTTGACTTTCCACTTGAGTGAGATCTTGTGTGAAACTTGAAGCCATTGACTTTGTAGATAGGCCAACATTTAACAATTCTCAAAGGACCCCATGCCAAGGAATGAATATTCGAATCTGTCACATTATTTAAAGGATCGTGAACCTGTATTAAATAAGAACCAATAAGTTAGAATATAATGTGTCATCTACCAAAAAATGTGTGTACAATAAGACTATCATATCATGTTGACTTACATAATTTTTAAACCATTTTACAAAATTCGCTTCAATAAATTGATCAATTTGTTCATCACTTAAAGTAATATGATCTTGTCGTATGAAGTTCACAAAGATCCTATAGTACATGAATTTCAAATAAATTAAAATTATTAATATAAGAAAATATTATTAATAGTAAGAATATATATATAGGAAGATAAATACTCACTCAATATATGGCTTAATTTTATCACAGTTTATTAGTATATGATTCATGGCTGCACTAAATTCTTTGTCATCTACATAACGAGTTTTGCATTCACCAGTCAAACAACCAGGCAAATTAAAAATAAATAAAGTTGGTTGCATTGAATCATCACCCTCATCATTTTGCTTTGTGTCGATGCTAGTTTGGCTAAAATAGTACTCACAAAAGTGAGAAATCTCCTCAATTAGATATGACTCGATGATAGATCCTTCAACATGTGCTTTGTTCTTGACATTTTTCTTAAGATGATGAAGAAATCTGTCGTAAAAAAATTTATAACAAAAATCAAATAACAAATAGTTGGCTTAATAAAATAGTAAAAAGAAATTTGAGAATAAATATAGAGGTGTGACTAAGGTACCTCTCAAAAGGATACATCCATCTATATTACACAGGACCACCGAGCAATGCTTCAAATAGAAAATGAATAGGTAGATGTTCCATTGAGTCAAAAAATCCAGGAGAAAAAATACGTTCTAACTTGCATAGCACAATTGGAATATTTTCTTTAAGCTTATTGAGAACATCTTCTCGTAATGATGTTGAGCATCAATCTCGAAAAAATTGACTTAACTCTGTTATTGGCTTCCATATCTGCTCTGGCAATGAACTAAAAGTGATTGGGAGTAAACGTTCCATAAATATATGACAATCATGACTTTTCATTCCATATAAGTTGCCCTCCTTCATGTCAACACATCTTCCTAAATTTGAAACATATCCATCAGACATCCTTAACTCTTTCACCCATTCACATATTGCCCTCTTTTGCTGGAGGGTAAATGCGTAATTTACTTTGGGTTTTATAATTTTACCTCCACTTTGTTCTGGCAGTTTTAAACTTTTTTGCTTGCAGTATAATGACAGATCCATTCTAGCCTTTGCATTATCTTTAGTCTTTTCTTTGATGTCCATGACAGTATTGAATATATTATCAAATACATTCTTCTCAATATGCATTACATCAAGGTTATGACGGATTAAATTATGACGCCAATAAGGCAAATCCCAAAATATACTTCTTTTGGTCCAATTATGCATACTTCCATATCCTTCTATCTCAAGTTGCTCAACATCACTTATCTTATCATAATTCTGAACTATATCCTATATTTGCTCTCCAGTCAATCTTGGCGGAGGTTCTGATCTCTCAATTCTATTCTTATAGAATGCATCCTTGTTTCTTCTAAACATGTGATTATATGGCAAGAATTGTCAGTGGCAATCAAACCATGATGGCTTTCCCCCATTTTTTAATTGGAATGCCTTTGTTCGTTCCATACAGTATAGGCATGCTAGCCTGCCTGCTGTCATTCATCCAGACAACATTCCATATGCAGGAAAATCATTAATAGTCCACAACAATGCAGCTCGCATTACAAAATTTGACTTGGAATGAATATCATAAGTTAAAACTCCATCTTTCCATAGTAGTTTTAGCTCATCAATCAAGGGCTGCAGGTATACATCAATCCTAGTTTTGGGATTACGAGGACCAGGGATAATCATGGATAAAAACATGTAAGGAGTTTTCATGCACATAGAAGGAGGCAGGTTATAAGGAGTGACAATTATTGGCCAATATGAATATTGTTTACCAGATTGACCAAAAGGGGTGAATCCACCAGCACATAATCCTAGTCTGACATTGCGTGGTTCTTGAGAAAATTGTGGATGTTTTCTATCAAAATACTTCCATGCTTTTGAATTCGATGGATGCTCAAAAACTCCTTTAAACTCGTGATCAAAATGCCATCGCATGTGAGCTGCTGTGTTCATTGAAGCATAAAGTCTTCTTAAATGAGGTATAAGCAGTAAATAGTGCATTTGTTTCAAAGGCACTTGTTTACCCTTTTTACCTATCTTATACCTTGGAGAATGACAAAATTTACATTCCTTTCTTGGTATATCATCCTCATTGTAATACAACATACAACCATTAATGCAACAATCAATTTTATTGCTTTTCATGCCAAGTTTCGATATTAGCTTCTTTGCTTCATAAAAATTGGAGACAAGTAAGTTATCCTTCGGCATCACTTCTTTCATAGCTTTCACGAAATCATCAAAGATTTGTTGAGATACATTCCCTTTAGCTTTTATACTCAACATTTTAACTGCCATTGATAATTCTGAATGATCAATACATCCCTCAAATAATGGGCGCTGAGCAGACTGTAATAAATCATAAAATTTTTTAGCTTCTGCATTCGGAGGCTCCTCTATGTGTTCTTCAAATTGACTCATAAATTCTGGTCCAGCAGCATCAACCACCATAGATTCATACGAATTTCTTATTGGCACATTAGCATGCGGAGAAGAACATGTACCTTCTTGATTATTATCTTGATCTACATTCAAATACAAAGGACTCTCTCCATGTGAATCCCAACACCATTATCTTAGTAAGAAACCATATTTATATAAATCTAATGAAACCTCATCCGGAGTTAAGAAAATCTTATTTTTATGTTTGTTGCAAGGACATCTAAGTACACCACCTTCAAGTATAAATTCCTGTTTTACTGTATCAATAAAATGTTATAACATTATATTTTGATAAATAATAAATCATCTCAAAAAAATGTACCACACTTCACCGACCGCATCGTATGAAGTTTAATTTTTCTCAATTGGGGTTCGAACCCTTGTCATTTACAATAAAATTATCTTTCTCTGCCACTAAGCTGATTTATCTCTTATTAATTTATATGCAAATTATAATATATATAGATATATTTTATCAAATAGTTTACTTCTACTTAATTTATTTTAATTTTAATTATAAACTCATTCATTCTTAAATTAATTATATTTTTATTTAATAATAATTATAAACTCATTTATTTTTTTTTATAATTATATAATATCTATTAATATTATTTTTCAATAAATACTTATAGTATATAATAGTATAATAGATATAAACTAATTAATAAATTATTAAAATTCAAAAATAATAGTTATTTTAATATAAAGTAGTATATAATAGATATAAACTAATAAATAAATTATTAAAATTTAAAAGAAATAGTTATTTTTATATAAAAATAAAATAAAAATATTTATGATAGAATAAAATTAACAAAATATTTATTATTTCTGTTCCATATTATTTTAAATTAGCTAAATATTTTTAAAATATTAGTAAAAATATGTATTTTTTTTTTTAATTTTTTTTATTACATTACTTTTTCAAATTGTTCAATCATAAAACTCAAAGAGATCTACTGGAACCTTATTAAATCATACCGGTATTATAAATATCATCGTTTTGAATATGACCGTTCATTATTTCAAGTTTTTAACGTTATTTAATTTAAAACTTAAAAAATATTCCATCCGTATATGTTTTTAAAAAGATAAAAAAAAGATAATTTTTTAAAAATCAATTCAAACTTATTCTTTATCAATTTTACTCTTTGTTCTTTTTTTCAAAAAAAGACACAAATAACTTTTTATCTTAAAAATAATTAATTCAACTAAACAAGATAAATTAAATAAAGAACTAATCGGTAAATAATAAAATTATTAATAATGAAAAATTATAATAATAAACATTAAATCACATAATGATAGATATTAAAAAAAATTTACCTATGTACGGATTGTGAGATGGATCGAAAATTTGCGAGTTAAGACAATTTGTCTTATTGGAGCGATAGGGTGGGTACTTATAAAAATACTCCAACACAGAATATATTTAAAAAGTATATGTGTGTGGAATGAGTAATGTAATTGAGGGGTCTCTAGCACATCTTTATATAATTTGAGACAATTATCTTATCTTATCTTATCTATCTTATTCATTAATATAAAAGATGTATTTAATTATGTTGATCTTCTAAATATTTAGTTTTTAAGATTATTATTGATGCACAGAAAACTTGTCTCGCAACAAATTTCCCTTGGGCAAGTGTACCGAATTGTCGTCAAGTAATAACTCACAAAAGAGTGAGGTCAAATCCCACAGAGATTAACGGATTAAGCAATCAATAGTTGATTGATTATCCTAGTTAGACGATTCAGATTTGGATGATGAGTAAAAAGGGAATGTAAATTGCATGAATGTAAAGAAAGCAATAAAGTGCAGAAAAGTAAAATGGCAAGAAAAGTAAATGTAAGAACTAAAAAATAAAATGAACATTGGGATCAAGAGATATTACAATCCTCAGGATCAAGTTCATTCTCATCTCTTCCTCAATCAATGTATTCATTGATCTCCTTGGCAATCTTAAGTGATCGAATTACAATTCCTTGTAATTCAATCTCTCAAATCTTGATCAATAGCCAATTCCTTGGTCAATTGCTCATGAGAAGAGATGAAGTATGGTCACTGATTATACCACATGCATTTTCCAAATCAGGTGTTGGTGGATTATAGTCACATATCCATCCAAACCCAATTTGATCCAACATGAGAAAGCATTTCTAGCATGATCTCTTCATTCCTTTTTCAAGGTTCAGAAGAGATCCAAGTATGAATAGCTTCTTTTCCAAGATAACTACCCAATTGGATGAAGATTGAAAGCTTTCTAGTAAAATCAAGAGAAAAGAAAGAAGAAGAAGAATAAGAACTACACTTAATCCATTGAATCACAATAGAGCTCTCTAACCCAATGTAAAGAGTTAGTTGATCATTGCTCTACAAAAATAGAAAAAAAAGAAAATGCAGAAAAGTAAAGATGAAGATTCAAACTGAAATTGAAAACTCAACATTCATAAATGAAATTTACAACTAAAAGAAAAAGGAGGAAAAGTGTGTGAGGGGAGGGAGTCCGAAGACCCCTCTTCAATCCCCCATTCCAGAATTCCCAGACTGCTTTCAATGTAAAAACTAAGGCCTTTATATAGGCTCTCCTACATTACAAAATGAAATTAAAAGCAAATTACAATTAAATGAAAATTCCTATTCTTGATGCTTCTTGTGATCTTGATTGGTTGACAATTGTGGGCTTGCTTGCTTGAGCTTTGAAGTGGACTTGAGAGAGAGTGAGTCAAGTTGAGGTCCAAGTGCTAAAGTTAGTGGTAAAGTTAGCCACACTAACGCTACAAGTGTGGCGTTAGTGCTAAAGTTATTGTGGCTAACGTTGCACTTGCTGCCCAGTTAGTGTTTTTGGGGCTTAAAAGATACCTCTTGTTTGTGCTCCAATTTCATTCCCACTATAGATTATTATATATCATTGGAAAGCTCTGAATGTCAGCTTTCTAATGCAACTAGAATCACCTCAATTGGATCTCTGTAGCTCAAGTTATGCTCCTTTGAAGTGGACATGGTCGCTGGCATAGTTGCCAGCGTTACTGGAAAATTGAGTGCCAATAACGCTAGCGATCAGGGCTTCATTATTGCCAGTTTCTGGAGCTCAAACTTAGTGTCCACCCCATACTATTATATATTGTTGGAAAGCCCTGGATGTCTACTTTCGAATGCCTTTAGAAGCGCATTATTTGGAGCTCTACAACTCGAGTTACACTTCTTGGAAGGTGAAGAGGTCAGCTGGCCTTACTACAGGTTGATACTATGTTCATCTTTGCACTTTCGGGACAGGTTTTCTCCCTCAAATTTAGTGTCAACCATATAATTCCATATATGCTTGGAAATCTTTGGAATCCTACTTTCTAATGCCACTGGAATCACCTCATTTGGAGCTTTGTGGCTCAAGTTATGGGTGTTTGAAGAAGGCATGGTCAGGCTGCCAGGTGGGACTTTTGCCCACGTTAACTACCACGTTAACTAAGTTAACGTGGGAGTTAACGTTACTCATAGTGGCTTGTGTGGGCTCATTCCAACGTTAGTGACAATGTTGGGTGTCACTAACGTTGGCGATCTCCTCCCTTCTTCACGTTAGCTTCCACGTTAACTAGGTTAACGTGGGAGTTAACGTGGCTTATTGGGGCTTGTGTGGGTTCCTTCCAACGTTAGTGACAATGTTTGGTGTCACTAACGTTGTCGACCGCCTTGTTTCTTCACGTTAGCTTCCACGTTAACTAGGTTAACGTGGGAGTTAACGTGGCTTATTGTGACTTGGCCAACGTTAGTGATTGAGGCTTTCCTTCCTTCCACGTTAGTGCCCACGTTAGTGTAACTAACGTAGCCACTAACGTGGCTTCTTCTCTTCTTCTTTTGGCCTGAAATCAATCAAACAAAGTGCATCAAAGTCTTGCTCTTAATCATGGGATCATGTATCATCCAATTTATCATATAATTCATGCAAAATTCTCATAAAATCATGTAAAGTGCACAATGTATGCTTGAATCAAGATGTAAGTGAATATTTATCCAAAACTAGCTTATTTCCTAAGAAAATGCATGAAACTACCTTAAAATCAGTAAAGAAAAGGTCAGTGAAACTGGCCAAAATTCCCTGGCATCTCAACCCCAAACTTAAAGCTTGCTTGTCCCTAAGCAAGTACTGGAACAAGAGAATGATGAATGGAATGCCAAGAGAAATGAGTCATTCTTGTGGAGGTCATGTCCCTGGTTTTATGGTGGTTTCATGCATAGCAACTTAGGTTCATTCCTTTACTGGCTTTCAGACCTTTATCATGTCCTAGAATACTCACTTTGCTTGCATCCCATGAGACTTTTATTCATTGATCCCTTTTGTTTCTTGTCAATTCATGGCTTATTTGTGTTCTTAGGCTAAGTGCTCTGTAAGGGGGCAACTCTTTAGAATAAGTTTTCAGCCAACACTCCCGAACCAGTTGGTTCAAGATGCTAGGTGTTGAAACACCCCTACGGACTTACTTCCTCAAGTCTCTCCCCCATACATACACACCACAGGCACATGGTTTGTTTATTTTCTTTTCTTGAGACCTTGGTATCCAGCACCTCTTTTGGTTACTAAATGCTCTGTAGTGAGGGTTACTCTTGATAGTGGACTTTCAGCTAATAATCCCGAGTTAGTTAACCCAAGTTACCAAGTGATAAGGCACTCCTAAGAGCTTATTCATCCAAGTAAATCCCTCACACAGGAACACCACAGACACATGCCTCGAGATTAAAACCATTGGTGCCTAGCCTTATTGCTTACTCTTTTTTTCTTTTATTTTTTTTTCACTTTCATTGTTCTTTCCCTTTTTCATATTAGGATCTTATTATTTAGCTAGTCTCATGGGGTATGTTCAAAGCATATAATTTAGGACAGAAAGTTATCTTCCCACCTTGTGGTTGAACCAACTTAGCTAACTTATGACCACACCACAAACTCAGGAACTTACTCCATAGTATGAACTCTACTCTGGTCTTTTATAAAACACTCATTCT
>NC_029787.2:69415710-69415899 GCF_000816755.2 Arachis ipaensis
AGAGACAATGTGATTGCATTAATAAGTGGTGTTGGCATGGTACTTTACATGAAAGTTAAGTGGCAACACCAAACTTAGTGTGCCACTGTCAATTTAGAATGTTGCAACTACCCAGTGAAGATTGAAAATCAAATTGTTGCATGGCAACACCAAACTTAGAGTGCAATCATATGCCAAATTATTGAAAGT
>NC_029787.2:69415924-69506778 GCF_000816755.2 Arachis ipaensis
GTTATAAGTACTTCTTCTTTTCCAGTTGGTTTTCGGTAGGATGGGGATGGGGTTGTTCGTTCAAATGAGTTCGATTGTTGTCTTCTTCCGAACGACCCCTCTCCGTGAGTTTTGTTCCCCGTAATTGACCGAGGAGAAAGGAGAACTCCAGTAAGGAGAATTGTTTGACCTTTCCTTCTTTTCTTGGTCACCATCCTTTTGTTAGTGTTCATGTTGATTGCCTTTACCACCTTGATTTCAGGATTTGGGTATTGTATGATGGTTGGAGCATCCTCTTCATCAATATCTTCTTGAATTGGTGGTTCAATGAACTCACCCTCTATGCAACTCTCTGTTTTGTTGGAGTATGGGTTCCCTTGATTGACTTCCTCCCTTATTCTTGACCTTTGAATGAACTCCTCTGTTTCTGGAGAGAGTGAAGTGGTCTCTCTTTGTGATCTCAGCTCTTCAATGAATTGTTCTTCAGAATAGAGTTGTGCATTCTCCCTCAATTTTTCTTCATGGTCCCTTTTTGCTATTTTCTCCTCTTCGATTGTTTTTATTATTTCTTCAAGGAGGAGTTCTATCCTAGTGAGTCTCTCCTCTACTCTACTTCTTCTGAGTTCTTCAATGATGAGTTCCACCTTAGCAAGTTTATCTAAAGGAGGTTGGGTAGGTTGTAATGGTTGGGCGGGATTGGCTTGTGAATGGAATTGGTTGTTTTGTGGTTGTGTGTTCTGAAAGTGGTATAACTCTTGTGCGTAGTGGATTGAGTTTTGTGGATGGTGAAATGAATTATATGGATTTGGGATAGACTTTTGTGCTGAGGCATACTCAAATGATGAAGAATTTAGGCATGTAAAACTTGGAGGTGAGGTTGTATAATTGAGAGTTGATGGCTCTTGATGAATGGGATATGAATGAGTGAAATCTCTTTGATTATGATCTTCCCAGTCACAACTTGAGTAGTGATCAATTTCACCAAAATATGGACCATTTTGTGGCTCTGGAAAGTACCCCGTTTCATGTTCTTGATACTCCCACCCACCATGAGCATAGTAAAGAGAATCATTCTGTGGTGGTGGAGAGTTTCCCATGAAATTTGATTGACTAAAATATGATGGATGCTCCTTTCTTTCCTACAGAAAGCTCTGTCTCAAACAATAATCACCAAAAGAAATTAGAATCTCCATTGTCACAGATTAGGAAATTCCCAGTGAGGCAATATCACAAACAGTTAGTTAGCAAAAGAAAATAAAGAAGCAAAAGAAAATAAAGACAAAAGAAAAGTTTCTAATCTAGTAAATCAATCAATCGGTAGTTTGTTAATCACGATTAATCCCCGGCAACGACGCCATAAACTTGATGCACGGAAAACTTGTCTCGCAACAAATTTCCCTTCGGCAAGTGTACCGAATTGTCGTCAAGTAATAACTCACAAAAGAGTGAGGTCGAATCCCACAGAGATTAACGGATTAAGCAATCAATAGTTGATTGATTATCCTAGTTAGACGATTCAGATTTGGATGAATAGTAAAAAGGGAATGTAAATTGCATGAATGTAAAGAAAGCAATAAAGTGCAGAAAAGTAAAATGGCAAGAAGAGTAAATGCAAGAACTAAAAAATAAAATGAACATTGGGATCAAGAGATATTGCAATCCTCAGGTTCAAGTTCATTCTCATCTCTTCCTCAATCAATGTATTCATTGATCTCCTTGGCAATCTTAAGTGATCGAATTACAATTCCTTGTAATTCAATCTCTCAAATCTTGATCAATAGCCAATTCCTTGGTCAATTGCTCATGAGAAGAGATGAAGTATGGTCACTGATTATACCACATGCATTTCCCAAATCAGGTGTTGGTGGATTATAGTCACATATCCATCCAAACCCAATTTGGTCCAACATGAGAAAGCATTTCTAGCATGATCTCTTCATTCCTCTTTCAAGGTTCAGAAGAGATCCAAGTATGAATAGCTTCTTTTTCAAGATAACTACCCAATTGGATGAAGATTGAAAGCTTTCTAGTAAAATCAAGAGAAAAGAAAGAAGAAGAAGAATAAGAACTACACTTAATCCATTGAATCACAATAGAGCTCTCTAACCCAATGTAAAGAGTTAGTTGATCATTGCTCTACAAAAATAGAAAAGAAAGAAAATGTAGAAAAGTAAAGATTAAGATTCAAACTGAAATTGAAAATTCAACATTCATAAATGAAATTTACAACTAAAAGAAAAAGGAGGAAAAGTGTGTGAGGGGAGGGAGTCAGAAGACCCCTCTTCAGTCCCCCATTCCATAATTCCCAGACTGCTTTCAATGTAAAAACTAAGGACTTTATATAGGCTCTCCTAAACTACAAAATGAAATTAAAAGTAAATTACAATTAATTGAAAATTTCTATTCTAGATGCTTCTTGTAATCTTGATTGGTTGACAATTGTGGGCTTGCTTGCTTGAGCTTTGAAGTGGACTTGAGAGAGAGTGAGTCAAGTTGAGGTCCAGGTGCTAAAGTTAGTGCTAAAGTTAGCCACACTAACGCTACAAGTGTGGCGTTAGTGCTAAAGTTATTGTGGCTAACGTTGCACTTGCTGCCCAGTTGGTGTTTTTGGTGCTTAAAAGATGCCTCTTGTTTGTGCTCCAATTTCATTTCCACTATAGAGTATTGTATATCGTTGAAAAGCTCTGAATGTCAGCTTTCTAACGCAACCAGAATCACCTCAATTGGATCTCTATAGCTCAAGTTATGCTCCTTTGAAGTGGACATGGTCGCTGGCATAGTTGCCAGCGTTACTGGAAAACTTGAGTGCCAATAACGCTAGCGATCAGGGCTTGATTATTGCCAGTTTCTGGAGCTCAAACTTAGTGTCCACCCCATACTATTATATATTGTTGGAAAGCCCTGGATGTCTACTTTCGAATGTTTTTGGAAGCGCATCATTTGGAGCTCTACAACTCGAGTTACACCTCTTGGAAGGTGAAGAGGTCAGCTGGCCTTACTACAGGTTGATACCATGTTCATCTTTGCACTTTCGGGGCAAGTTTTCTCCCTCAAATTTAGTGTCAACCATATAATTCCATATATGCTTGGAAAGCTCTGGAATCCTACTTTCCAATGCCACTAGAATCACCTCATTTGGAGCTTTGTGGCTCAAGTTATGCGTGTTTGAAGAAGGCATGGTCAGGCTGCCAGGTGGGACTTTTTCCCACGTTAACTAAGTTAATGTGGGAGTTAACGTGGCTCATAATGGCTTGTGTGGGCTTATTCCAACGTTAGTGACAATGTTGGGTGTCACTAACGTTGGCGATCACCTCTCTTCTTCACGTTAGCTTCCATGTTAACTAGGTTAACGTGGGAGTTAACGTGGCTTATTGGGGCTTGTGTGGGTTCCTTCCAACGTTAGTGACAATGTTTGGTGTCACTAACGTTGTCGACCACCTTGTTTCTTCACGTTAGCTTCCACGTTAACTAGGTTAACGTGGGAGTTAACGTGGCTTATGTAAGGTGCACAATGTATGCTTGAATCAAGATGTAAGTGAATATTTATCCAAAACTAGCTTATTTCCTAAGAAAATGCATGAAACTACCTTAAAAACAGTAAAGAAAAGGTCAGTGAAATTGGCCAAAATGCCCTGGCATCAATTATGTAACAAAAATTTAAAAACATAATTTAATTCAAATACTTTAAAGTTAATATTAGATATAATTTTTTAAAATATCTGTCTTTTAGAAATTAATATTCCATAACTTATTTTTAAATATTTTCGTTATAATTTTATCTTTTTTTTTAATTTGAAAGTAAAAATTAGATATAATATTAATTTTAAAATTTATTATATGTAGTTATTTTAAAGCAACTTATTTACTTGTGCCAAAAATCAAAATTTTTAATCAAGACCGCCCTTTGGTTTCAGGGATTTCAGATTTAGAGTGCCTTCTCCCTCCTCATATCACAGCTAACCAGGGTCACTTCCTTCTGCGTGCTCTGCCTCCTGCTTGTGGCTGCCGCTGATCTTCCAGGACGAACGCTAGGCAAGCCTCGGACCTCACACCTCAGGCAACTTCCATGCTCATGCGTCGCGCTCAAGGCTACAACCTCAGTCGCTCACACTGATTTGCTCACACCGTTCTGCCTCCTGCATGTGGCCACCTCCTCCGATCTCAGAACTCGCACCCCCGCCAGCCTCAGACACTGTACCTGAGGCAACTTCCACCCTCGTGCTTAGCTAGGTTACCCTTGCCTCCTTCTCCTCTCTGTGCATCCTCTGTCAAGTTCTAGTTTTTATGAGTAGTAATTGTTACTCCGCCAGGTTCATTGTTAATTAGTTTTATTCATTGTTAATTTGATTGTTACTTAGCATTGTTCATTGTTAATTTGGTTGCTAATTTTTGTGCATCCTCTGCCAGCTTGATTTGTGTTTTTTTTTCTTTTTATTTATGCATGATTTCTCTGTTTTTAATGTCAATTTCAATAATTTGTCAATCTTTGTTTGTGAGTAACCAAGAAATTCAATGTGTGTATATGCTGACACTGAGATTGAGAAGATGCATCTATGTAGATTGTGTGTCATTCATCAAATTGTGTTTAAATGATTATATAAAACAGTGATTTACTTAGTTTGTGGCTTGCAAGTAATCACTTGAACAGAGACAACCTTAATTACTTCTATTGGCTATTGGCTGTGATAAGTGTTCTCAACTTTGTGTTTTACTTAGTTTGTGCTTCTTGGTATAAGTACAAAGCAGTAGAAGACAAGCACCGTGATTCAAAAGATAATGCTCTTGAAATGGTTAATGCGTAGGCCTGCACGCTCTTCACTGTAATTTATAAATTATATGCTACTGTTAATTCTTACAAGAAGCTAGTTAAACTGTATAACAAGGAAATTGTTATTATTAATAACTGAAAATAATGATTGTAGTTGGATTTTGTATGTGCTATGGTTCCTATTAAGACAGTAATGACTATTGGTTCCCAAATTCATTCCTGGATCATTATTAAGCAATCATAGTGCAAGTTGAACAAAGTAATATAAGAAACAGTCCTTGTATATAAGCAATCTTAATGCATCCTTGTTTCTTAAACATTCTTCTAAATAACAAGTTTAAAAATTCATATAATGTTAATATGTTAGAGTAGTCTTAAAATTGTACCTTCTTTCTTTGAAACAATTAAGATTGTTAAAAAGTTTAGCATGATAAATCTTGTATACATTAAGATTTTATGATTTTGAAAAAGGAAAAAGGAGCTAATTAGCGACTTTAATTTGCTGCTTTCTTTATAGTCAATGATTCAGTGTGGTCTTTACTTGTAGAAGCTTTTATAGGCAATAAATAATAAATAATTAGTAGGATTGCCCTTGTTTTCTTCTTCTCTCTGTGCGTGCTCTGCCACTGCCAGGTTCTAATTTTTGTGAGTAGTGATTGTTACTCAACTTTGTTTATCAAAAGTTTCCTTTCTTTATTGTTAATTTCCTTTCTTCATTGTTTATTGTTAATTTCCTTTCTTCATTGCTAATTTAAGAGAAGAGAGGGAAGAAGGCTTATACTTCCCCCAACAATTTCCATCTAATTACTTTTAGAGTTCACTCAAAGTGGAGATTTCATAACCCAGCATCAGTCTATTTTAAACTCCCAAACAAGTGCCATGTTAATCCCTAATATAATTCATCTTACCCTTAACCTTACCTCTTCTTTCCTCATAACTCCCAAACACACTTCATGCCTTAATAATAACAGAGTAAAAGAATCATGCAATTTGTACTTACACTTCTGAATGATCTGAAATTTAAATTAAGAGAATTTTATGAGCCCATGGAAGCATAGCAGAGGAATAAGAAAAAATAAAGCAGTGTAAGTGCAGTTGGGTGAATGTCTGAGTTGATGAATTGTTTTCCGCTGTAATTTAATAGAGAAACCGTAAATTAATTGAGAAATTGTTCACATTGTAAATATTTCATTTCTTAATGAATTGTTTTTTGTTAGTCAACTTGCCGGCCATGACGGTTGCAATTTACAAAACTAGATGAGAGGTTGAAAAAGTGTATACTTTTTAAGCGTTTAAGTTTGTAATTCAAAGTGCGTATTATTTTTTAAAAATTATATTACACTTAGGTATTTATTTGAAATTAAATAATATTAAATTCACAAATTATGAGTTGTTTGTACAATAATTTTATACTTTATTCATCTGGTTTTGAATCTATAGTCTTTTATAAATATGAGACTTTCTTTTCTTGATTGCATTCATTATATTATTCTTAGTTTATCTATGTTTATAAGTAATAAATATTGATAAGAATTATCTAATATAGTTGTGAGCAATAATAGTTCCTGATTGCATTATTTCATATTATTCTTTGGCTTCAATATGGAATTTGCACTTGTACAATGGAGTAGTTGTGAGCAGTAGTGGAATATAAGTATTATATATATATATAAAAAAATAACTTTAATTTTAACAATATTTAAACCTAATTAAAGTCAATTAGTTGCATTTTACTCAAATTGTTTCTTCTAGGCGCTTCTCAAGAGTTGTGAACCCTTCGTGAATTGTTTAAGTTTGTTAACTTTTTTATTGTATCCTTTGCATGGCTTCTTTTAGGAAAGCGGGAGCCAGTAACAAGCTACACGCACACATATTTTAGTGAAGACTACAGTATAATCATGCATTCTTATGAAGAAATGAGTAAAAAGGTATTTATGACTGAAATTTTGATGCTAAAACACCCAGTGTTGTATTATGTGATTATTTGATGTAATTGACTTTGGTTTTTGACTATGAATTATAATTGTCGTTGATATTATTGTGATTATAGTTTATTGGTTGGATTTAGTTTGATTATGTCTGTGTTGCAATTATGACTATGAACTTGTTAAAATGCTCATGTGTACATATATATTAGTAGTTTAGTACTAAAGCATAGTAGCACTTTATTTTACATCCTCATTGATTATTTTGGCAGCTAAGTATTATTTTACATTGTTATTTTTTTAATTCTTTCGATGATGTATATGTTACCAAAATTTAAATGCAATGTCTTACTAATCTTATAAATCTTTGTTGTTTTAGATGTCAGGTTTTAAAAAAAATAAAAAATACTTGTCAATTAAAATACAAAAATCTGGTAATAAGGAGGTGATTAGTGCACACAAAACTAAGCTTTCACACCCTAAACCTACAAAATCACAAGCTCCAGTTCCTTCACATGTATCTAAAAATCCTTCAGCATTACCACCCTCTTCTTCGCAGCGACCACAAAAATTCAAGAGAAATTTACTATCTTCCCATGCTGATAAACCCTCTTTGTAGGGTTTATCTTGGGTTGAATTTAGAGCATTTTGATAACCTTTCATCACATTTATTCAATGAAATAGCATGATTTTGTGATTGTTTCTGTATTTGAGCTTAGATGTGAAAATATGCTTTTTAGATCTTTAATTTGATAGTTTTAATCATCCTTTGATTCCACTAGATGCCTTGATGAGTTTGCTAGTGATTTCAGGTTGAAAAGGGCTAGGAAAGGATCAAAGGAGTGGAAGGAAAGCATACAAAATGGAAAAATCATGAAAAGCCAAAAATTTGGAAAAGTCTATGGGCGCGCACGCGCACTTTGCGCTTTCGCGCAGATCGCGAAATTCTCCAGGGACGCGCACGCACACTGTGCGTGTACGCGCCAATGACCGCAGGTGATTTTTAAAGAGGAACACGTGCCTAGCGATTTTGGAGGGTTTCCAATCCCATTTGGGCTAAGTTTTTGGCGGGAAAAGAGCTAAAAGGACAAAGGAATAAAGGAAAGGCACCATGATAGATACATACACACATTTTAGGCTAGTTTAGTTTAGTTTTAGAGAGAGAAGCTCTCACTTCTCTCTAGAATTAGGATTAGGATTAGGTTTAGTTCTTAGATCTAGGTTTTAATTCATGCTCTCTTCTACTTCTCCTTCTTAATTCCTTGTTGTTACATTCATCATTCTTCTATTGTTGTTATTACTCTCTTCTACTTTGCTTGTAGATCTACTTTTATTCATTCTATTTTCCTTTAATGTAATTTGAGGTAATTCATGTAGATCTTGTTTTCTTTTATTGTTGTTGTTGATTTCTCACATTCAATTGTTGTTAGTTTCTATTCTTGTTATCAATTTACTATGCTTTCCTTTTGTGCCTCCCAAGTGTTTGATGAAATGCTTGGTTGGATTTTAGTATAGATTTTTATTCCTCTTGGCCTAGGTGGAGTAATTAGTGACACTTGAGTTATCTAATTCCTTTGTTGATCGATAATTAGAAGTTGCTAATTGATTTGGATATCACTAACGCTAGTCTTTCCCTTGGGAGTTGGCTAGGACTTGTGGAATCAAGTTGATTCATCCACTTGACTTTCCTCCATTATTAGAGGTTAACGAAGTGATAGTAATAGACAATTTGTGGTCACAATTGAGGAGGGTGACTAGGATAGGACTTCTAATTCTCATAACCTTGCCAAGAGCTTTCATAGTTATTAGTTTACTTTCATTGCCATTTACATTTCTTGTCTAAAATCTCAAAAACCCCAAACATACCTCATAACCAATAACAAGACACTTCATTACAATTCCTAGGGAGAACGACCCGAGGTTCAATACTTCGGTTTATAAATTTAGGGGTTTGTACTAGTGATAATAATCTTTTGTACGAAAGGATTATTGATTTGTTTGGAAACTATACTTTACAACGAGACTTCTTTAGTGAATTTCTAAACCGTCAAAAATTCATTTCATCAAAATGGCGCCGTTGCCGGGGAATGCAATGGTGTTATGTTATTGGTTATTGTATATATGAGAATAGTGCGAATAGATTTGTCTTTTGCTTGTTGACTAGTTTTTGTTAGTTTTATTTTGCTTTTCTCTTATGAATTCTCATCCTCTTAGCTATGAGTTTGGTTCTAATTGTGTTGTAGGAAATGTGGACTTTAATGATAACATGCATCAAGGATGGAACCAACAAAGATGGGAGGAGCCTCAAGGAATTGATCACTCCTATTGGCAACAACCTCCAGATACTTATAGGTATAATTTCCACCCTAATGCATGTCAATTCAATGGATATGGTGAAACCTTTTGTGACAATCAACAACCACCATCATATGCCTATGAACCTTATCCTCAACATGAACCTCAACCATACTCACAAGCCTTTCCATACCAAACATCCTCCTATAATCCATACCCATCATATGACCAATCACCCATGCCATTCCCTTGTGACCATTATGAGCAAGAACCTTTGGAACCACCACAATTCCATTATGATTATTACCAAGAACCACCTCAATGCCCACCATCTCCATACCCCTACCAAGAAGAATCACATCCCTACTATGAACCCTCTTTCCAAAATTATGAACCTTCCTATCCACCCCCAAACCACAATAGATGACTCTCTCACCTTGCTACTTCAAGACCAAGTGGATATGCAAAGGAACACCCTAGAGTTTGTGACTAATTTGACTAAGGTAGTGCACACTTTAGCCTACCAATGTTTGAACGCTCAAGGTGTCTCCGTGGCCGCATGTGAGAAACCAAAAGTTGAGCAAAGTATGAAGGAGAAATTGGAAAACCTGGTGGAGAAGAAGGAAGAATCAAGCTTTGTATTGGAGCAATTGGAGAAGCCTAGGGTCATTGAAAAGGAGAAAGAAGTGGTTGAAGATTTAGGAGATGCGGCACCACCATGTAAATCCCAACAACCTTCGGAGCTTATCAAAATTGAAGAATATGAAAAGGTTGATCAAGAGATGGATTCAATCATCAATGAATTTTTATCAAAGTGGAATCCTCTCCTTTGGTACATGAAAATGTAGCTATTGAAGACAACTCCACACTAAGTGTTATTGGTAACCTTGTTGAAGACTCTTTCAATGAGTGTGAAGTTGATGCGAAAGAAAATCTCACACAACCTCCCGAGTTTGACTTGATTGATAATGAAGAGGAATTGGAAGAGGTCAATAAACAGGAAGAAATTGAAAAGAGTTATCACGAGGTGGAAATGCACAAAGAAGAGCAAAAGAAAACCGACCTTGCATTGTCTAAGTGTGGGGAGGTTCCCTTCCCCAAGCCATCATCCAACACACCATTCAAGTAGGTAAAACTCTTACCCTTGGGCTTCACTTTCTCACTTGAATATGGCCTGATTGAAACGGATTGACAACTTAGAGCTCTTTGTGGAACTAAGAACAAGAAGGAGTTGTGTAGTGGTTGGAAGTTTGGAATTAGGCTCATTGAGGTCAAGTTCTCAAGATATGGGAACTATGCTTGGATGAATGCTACTTTACCTGGGTCTAGGAAGAAGGCTTGGTATGCTAGAGAGAATTCTTCTTATTCTACATGTCAACCACCCGAACGGAAAGTTCATGAAGATCAACAAGAAGACGGGTGCGAAAATAAGATATGGGATCCCGGATCGAAGCATGAAGACCAACTAAGGGAGCTCATATCCTTGGGTGGAACTCCATCCAAACTTGGTGAAGATGGTTGGAACTTCTGTCAACCATTTGAGAAGCAAAGATCCTTGGAGATTCAAGGATGAGTACAAGCATAAGCCACCATGACAAAGAGCTTCCCAAATGTCCAACTTAAGGACTTAAACTAAAAGTGCTAGGTGGGAGACACCCCCACCATGGTAAACTCTTTCCACTCTCTTGCATTTTTTTTATTAAAAAGTGAATTGAGTTGCCATTGTAGGTAGTTTTCTTTCTATATGCTTGGTTCAATAAACTGATTGTAGGTTGCTTGTGGGGCGAGTAACCCCGGTTATATTTGAAACTCTCAAAAACCCAAAAAGATTATTGTCATTTTGTATTTTTGGAGTTAATTTTGAGTTGTAGGTAGTGTTAAGAAGGGGTTTAAGTTGTTTTTGCCTTTTCTGAAAAAAAAAAGTGTTAAAGACGCGCGCGCACGCTGTGCGCATGCGCGTCCATAGGTATATACAGGCCCATACTCTTTCCAGAGAGTTGGGCCAATCTCGCGCAAAAGTTGGGCCAATGGCACAACCAAGTGTACGCGTGCGCGCGCTGTGCGCACGCGCACGACTATCCAAAATTTGCAAAGGTGTGCACCAGCGCACATGGCGCGTGTGTGCCGGGTCGCCCAAAATCATTTCCAGGCCAAAGACTCGAGACTTGTGCCAGCTCTGGGCTGGCTTTGAGCCTCCAGCCCAACTCGTAGCACGCGGACGCGTACAGTACGCGCACTCGTCTTCATCAATTCTCCGAGTCATGCGTGAGCGCACGGACGCTCCCGCGTCCATCCCTAAAATTCATCAATGCACGCGGACGCGCACCGTGCACGCCCGCGTCGATTCAAAAATGGGATAACCCTAAGGACGCGACGAGAACTCGCGCAGACGCACCCCCAGCCCCCTCCTTCTTCTCCAACGTTCCTCCTACCTCCTCCCTTCCCCCCCAGTAACAACACCGACCATCGCGCCGGCTATGCCACCGCCGTCACCCTCCGATTTCTGTCTTTCTTATCTCTTCCTCTCGCTCACTCGCTCCTTATCCCTCACCCTCTCACTCTCACTTTCTCACTCCCTCTGCCTTAGCCACCGCCGGTGACCCTTCCTCTGCCGCAAGTCTCTGTGCCACCACCTTCCAGGGCGGCGTTCTCCCACCCGTTTCCTCCCTCTAGTGCCACTCCATTTCTACTCTGCACCTCTGCTTCCAGGTTCTTCATAACCTGCACCACTACTCTATTTTTCTTTGCTGCTTTTATTATTTTTGTTAATTAATTTCAGTTAATTAGTTGATTATTTTGCATGCTAGGATAGATAGATATAACTGCGGTTAGGTAGTTAGGTTCTGGTTAGAGGATTCTAGGCCTGATAATTGCTCCGTTCATGTTTATCTGTTTGAAATGCATATTCCCTGTTTGCTAAGTGATGGTTGCTGAGTTGCTCTGTCTCCATATTGGCACTGCTCTGCTGTTGTTTCTTGCTGCCTGCTGCATTTCTCATTCTGTGATTATGTTGCTGCTGCCTGGTTATGTGCGATCCACTTGTTATCAGGATTATTGCTACTGATTGATTATGCTTATTGCTTTTTGGATTCATATGACTATCCTGCTATTTTTGGCAATTCCGGGATCGTCAATTTTACTGCAGGGATACTGCCCAAATTTTTATAAATTCCTTGATTCCATCTTGTTACCTAGCATTGAACTTGCAATTTCCTCAACTAAGGTTACCCAACCTTACTGATGAGCAGATAATTTATACGCTTTTTGGCATTGTTTTTACTTAGTTTTTAGTATGATTTAGTTGGTTTTTAGTATATTTTTATTATTTTTTAATTAAAAATCACATTTCTGGACTTTACTATGAGTTTGTGTGTTTTTCTGTGATTTTAGGTATTTTCTAGCTGAAATTGAGGGAGCTGAGCAAAAATCTGATTTAGGCTGAAAAAGGACTACTGATGCTGTTGGATTCTGACCTCCCTGCACTCAAAATGGATTTTCTGGAGCTACAGAACTCCAAATGGCGCGCTCTCAATTGCGTTGGAAAGTAGACATCCAGGGCTTTCCAGCAATATATAATAGTCTATACTTTGCTCAAGGATAGACGATGTAAACTGGCGTTCAACGCCAGTTCCATGTTGCAGTCTGGCGTCCAGCGCCAGAAACAAGTTACAAGTTGGAGTTTAACGCCAGAAACAGGTTACAACCTGGCGTTGAACGCCCAAAACAGCCCAAGCACGTGAGAAGCTTTAGTCTCAGCCCCAGCACACACCAAATAGGCCCCAGAAGTGGATTTCTGCACTATCT
Organism: Arachis ipaensis; assembly: GCF_000816755.2. Taxonomy (NCBI): domain Eukaryota; kingdom Viridiplantae; phylum Streptophyta; class Magnoliopsida; order Fabales; family Fabaceae; genus Arachis; species Arachis ipaensis. The sequence continues at coordinate 69,428,696 of NC_029787.2, forward strand.
ATCATAGTTTACTCATTTTCTGTAAACCTAGGTTACTAGTTTAGTATTTAAACAACTTTTAGAGATTTATTTGGTATCTCATGACATTTTTAGATCTGAACTTTGTACTCTTTGACGGCATGAGTCTCTAAACTCCGTTGTTGGGGGTGAGGAGCTCTGCAGCATCTTGATGAATTAATGCAATTATCTCTGTTTTCCATTCAAACACGCTTGTTCCTATCTAAGATGTTCGCGCTTCACTATGAAGAAGGTGATGATCCGTGACACTCATCACCTTCCTCAATCCATGAACGTGTGCCTGACAACCACCTCCGTTCTACATCAGATTGAATGAGTATCTCTTAGATTTCTTAATCAGAATCTTCGTGGTATAAGCTAGAATTGATGGCAGCATTCATGAGAATCCGGAAAGTCTAAACCTTGTCTGTGGTATTCCGAGTAGGATTCAAGGATTGAATGGTTGTGACGAGCTTCAAACTCGCGATTGTTGGGCGTAGTGACAGACGCAAAAGAATCAAGGGATTCTATTCCGACATGATCGAGAACCAACAGATGATTAGCCGTGCTGTGACAGAGCATTTGGACCATTTTCACTGAGAGGACGAGAAGTAGCCATTGACAACGGTGACACCTTACATACAGCTTGCCATGGAATGAGCCTTGCGTGTGTGAAGAAGAAGACAGGGAGAAAGCAGAGATTCAGAAGACAAAGCATCTCCAAAACTCCAACATATTCTCCATTACTGCATACCAAGTATTTATTTTATGTTCCCTTGTTCATTTGCAAGTCAACTGATAATTATAATTAGCCTCCTAACTGAGATTTACAACATAACCAGAGATTGCTTCAAACCAACAATCTCCGTGGAATTCGACCCTTACTCACGTAAGGTATTACTTGGACGACCCAGTGCACTTGCTGGTTAGCGGTACGAATTGTGAAAAGTGTGATTCACAATTCGTGCACCAAGTTTTTGGCGCCGTTGCCGGGGATTGTTTGTGTTTGGACAACTGACGGTTTATTTTGTTGCTTAGATTAGGAAAAACTTTTCTTTTTGGTTTAAAGTCTCTTATTATTGTTTCTGGTTAAAATTTTAGAATCCTTATTTTCTCTTTCAAAAACATTTTTTGAAAATTATTTTTTTATTGACTTTTTCTTGTTTGATCTCTGGTTTTTCTTGTTTTGTGATTTTTCTTGTTTTTCTTGTGCCTCTTTAAAACATTAGTTTTCAAAAAAAAATATTTTTTTTATTTTTATTTTATTCTTAGTTATTTAAAAATACTTCTTCAAAACAAGTGTTAATTTTACTGCCCAATTGGCTAGAGCGTTGGTCTAAGTTCGTGGCAATTTGGTATACTCTTTTCAAAATCTTCTTTTTCAAAAATAATTTCTCTATTAAATTTTGTGCCAAACTTTAAGTTTGGTGTTTTCTTGTTGATTTCCCTTTGGTTTTCGAAAATTTTAGTTTGATTTTCTAAAAATTTTAAGTTTGGTGTTCTTTCTTCATGTTCTTGTGTTCTTGTGAGTCTTCAAAGTGTTCTTGAGTTTTCCTTGTGTCTTGATCTTAAAATTTTTAAGTTTGGTGTTCCTTAGTGTTTTCCCTCCAAAATTTTCAAAAACAAGGAGCATTAGATCTAAAAATTTTTAATCTTGTGCTATCTTATTGTTTTTCTCTCTCCTCTTTAAATTCAAAAATATCTTTTCTCTCTATTTTAAAGCAAATTTTCGAAATTTACCTTTAAAATTCAGATTTTTATTTCAAAATTTAAAACCTTTTTCAAAAATCATCATATCCTTTTCAAAACTTCCTAACCACTTTCTCTCTCCTCATTTTTTCAAAAATTTTCAACCATTTTTATTTATTTTATTTTAATTTATTTCATTTTTGAAATAAATAAATAAATAAAAATATTTTTTTTTTCATCATCTCCCTTTCTCCATCATGGATCTAAGTGAAAATGAACAGTCCAGAAGGACTCTGGGGTCATATGTTAACCCCTCTACTGCTTCATATGGGAGTAGTATCTGCATACCCTCCATTGGAGTCAGTAGCTTTGAGTTGAATCCTTAGCTCATTATCATGGTGCAGCAAAGTTGCCAGTATTCCGGTCTTCTACAGGAAGAACCTACAGAGTTTCTGGCACAGTTTTTATAGATTGTTGACACAGTACATGATAAGGAAGTAGATCAGGATGTCTACAGATTATTACTGTTCCTATTTGCTGTAAAAGACCAAGCTAAGAGGTGGTTAAATAACCAACCTAAGGCCAGCATAAGGACATGGAAACAGTTGACAGAAAAATTCCTGAATCAATACTTTCCTCCAAAACGGATGACACAGCTAAGGCTGGACATCCAAGGCTTTAAACAAGGAGATAATGAATCTCTTTATGATGCCTAGGAGAGATACAGAGAGATGCTACAAAAATGCCCCTCTGAAATATTTTCAGAGTGGGTTCAGTTAGACATCTTCTATTATGGGCTTACAGAAAGAGCTCAGATCTCTTTAGATTGCTCAGCTGGTGGATCTATCCACATGAGAAAGACAATTGAAGAAGCTCAAGAGCTCATTGATACAGTTGCCAGAAATCAGCATCGGTACCTAAGCAGTGACTCTTCCATGAAAGAAGAGCCTAAAACAGTAACTGCTGAACTCAGTCCTGCAGAGCAAGCTGCTGAATTCAATCAGCAATTGGATTTTCTAACAAAGCAGTTAGCTAAATTCAAGGATAAACTACAAGAGACAAGGATGGCTAATATAAACATGGAAGTACAATTAAAGCAAACAAAGCAGCAGCTGTCAAAACAAATAATAGAAGAATGCCAAGCAGTTCAATTAAGAAGTGGAAAGACATTAAATACCCCACCTCAAGGCAGCAAGAAGCCAAGAAATGAGCAAACCACCCAAAATTCACCTGAGGACAGTAAGAGCCCAGGGAAAAACAATTCTGGCGCTAAAACGCCAGAATTTGGGTGGAAGGCTGGCGCTGAACGCCCAGACCATGCTCAGGACTGGCGTTCAACGCCAGAAACAAGCAAGGATCTGGCGTTGAATGCCCAAAAGAAGCACAGTTCTGGCGTTCAGATGCCAGGAACAGATGAGGAGCTGGCGTCTAACGTCACTCCAGCTTCTAACTCTGGCACTCAATTGCCAGTAAGGGATCAGACACACACAAGTGCTGATGGCAACCCATCTAAAAAGGCTTCTTCAACCACTTCTGTAGGAAATAAACTTACATCAACTAAGGTTGACGAATATAAAGCCAAGATACCTTATCCTCAAAAACTCCGCAAAGAGGAGCAGGATAAGCAGTTTGCCCGCTTTGCAGACTATCTCAGGACTCTTGAAATAAAGATTCCGTTTGCAGAGGCACTTGAGCAAATACCCTCTTATGCCAAGTTCATGAAAGATATCTTGAGTCATGAGAAGGATTGGAGAGAAACTGAAAGAGTTCTCCTCACTGAAGAATGCAGTGCAATCATTCTGAAAAGCTTCCCAAAAAAGCTTAAAGATCCCGGGAGCTTTATGATACCATGCATATTAGAGGGTAACTGCACCAAGACAGCTCTATGTGATCTTGGGGCAAGCATCAACCTAATCCCTGCATCCACTATCAGAAAGCTTGGCTTGACTGAAGAGGTCAAACCAACCCGGATCTGTCTTCAACTTGCTGATGGCTCCATTAAATACCCATCAGGCATAATTGATGACATGATTGTCAAGGTTAGGCCATTTGCCTTCCCTACTGACTTTGTAGTACTGGAAATGGAGGAGCACAAGAGTGCAACTCTCATTCTAGATTCTAGGAACCTAGAAACTGGACGAACCCCCATTGACGTCCAAAAAGGGGAGATAACCCTGAGAGTCAATGAGGATGAGTTTAAGTTGAATGTTGTCAAAGCTATGCAACATCCAGACACATCAGACGACTGCCTGGGCGTTGATATTATTGACTCCCTGGTGGAAGAGGTCCATATGACTGATAGTCTCGAATCAGAGCTAGAGGATATTTTTAAAGATGTTCAGCCTGATCTGGAGGAACTAGAGGAAATAAAAGAACCTTTGAAAACTCCTCAGGAAGAGGAGAAACCTCCTAAAACCGAGCTCAAACCACTACCACCATCCCTGAAATATGCATTTCTGGGAGAAGGTGACACTTTTCCTGTAATCATAAGCTCTACTTTAGGGCTACAAGAAGAGAAAGCACTAATTCAGGTGCTAAGGACACACAAGACAGCTCTTGGGTGGTCCATAAGTGATCTTAAGGGCATTAGCTCTGCCAGATGCATGCACAAGATCCTATTGGAGGATGATGCTAAGCCAGTGGTTCAACGACAGAGGCGGCTAAATCCCGCCATGAAGGAGGTGGTGCAGAAAGAGGTCACTAAGTTACTAGAGGCTGGGATTATCTATCCTTAACCTAGTTTTAAACTGGGAAAAATGTCACTTTATGGTGACTGAAGGGATTGTCCTTGGGCATAAAATTTCAAACAAGGGAATAGAGGTGGATCAAGCTAAAGTTGAAGTAATTGAAAAATTACCACCACCTGCCAATGGTAAGGCAATCAGAAGCTTTCTGGGGCATGCAGGATTCTATAGGAAGTTTATAAAGGATTTTTCAAAAATTGCAAAACCTCTGAGCAATCTGCTAGCTGCTGACATGCCATTTGTGTTTGACACAAAGTGTCTGCAGGCGTTTGAGACCCTGAAAGCTAAGCTGGTCACAGCACCAGTTATTTCTGCACCAGACTGGACATTACCATTCGAACTAATGTGTGATGCCAATGACCATACCATTGGTGTAGTATTGGGATAGAGGCATAACAAGCTTCTTCATGTCATTTATTATGCTAGCAGTGTTTTAAATGTTGCCCAAAAAAATTACACAACCACAGAAAAAGAATTACTTGCAGTGGTTTATGCCATTGACAAGTTTAGATCCTACTTAGTAGGATCAAAAGTGATTATGTACACTGACCATGCTGCTCTTAAATATCTACTCACAAAGTAGGATTCAAAGCCCAGGCTCATAAGATGGGTGTCGCTTCTGCAAGAGTTTGATATAGAAATAAGAGACAGAAAAGGGACAGAGAATCAAGTAGCTGATCACCTGTCCCGGATAGAACCAGTAGCAGGAGCATCCCTCCCTCCTACTGAGATCTTTGAAACCTTTCCGGATGAGCAAATGTTTGCTATTCAGGAAGCTCTGTGGTTCGCAGACATTGCAAACTATAAGACACAAGGTTCTCCTTCTGTAACCATGGAGAGGAAGCATGAAAAGCTTCTCTCACTGCAGAGTCAACCAAAGCCCCCACAGTCAAACACTAAGTTTGGTGTTGAGAGGCCACAACCAAACTCTAAGTTTGGTGTTGAACCCCCACATTCAACTTCTAAGTTTGGTGTTGGGAGGTCCCAACCTTGCTCTAATTATCTGTGAGGCTCCATGAGAGCTCACTGTCAAGCTATTGACATTAAAGAAGCGCTTGCTAGGAGGAAACCCAATGTTATTTAATTATATCTATTTATTTTCCATGGCTATTTTATGTATTCTTTAGGTTGATGATCATGTGAAGTCACAAAAACAAATGAAAAATCAAAAACAGAATGAAAAATAGCATGAAAAATAGCACACCCTAGAGGAAGATCATTCTGGCGTTTAAACGCCAGAAACAAGCATCTGTCTGGCATTTAACGCCAGAAACAAGCACCAAGCTAGCGTTTAACGCCAGAAATAAGCATCAGTCTAGTGTTAAACACCAGAAACAGGCTACATTTGGGCGTTTAACGCCAGAAACAGGCAGCAGTCTGGCGTTAAACGCCAGGATTGCACAGTAAGGGCATTTTATATGCCTAATTGGAGCAGGGATGCTAAATCCTTGACCCCACTGGATCTGTGAATCCCACAGGATCCCCACCTACCTCACCATTCAAATTCAAACCATTTCCCTCCCAAACCCACCCATTCACACACTTCCATCTCCTCCATCTTCTCCATTTCTTTCTTCTTTTGCTCGAGGACGAGCAAACCTTTTAAGTTTGGTATGGTAAAAGCATTGCTTTTGGTTTTCCATCATTCAGAGGTAGAGCAATTGACTGCAGATCAAAGAGCTATGAGGAAAGAGCAACAAAGGCAAGGAAGAAACATAAAGGAGCTCAAGAGCACCATTGGTCCTTCAAGAAGAGGAAGATGCCACCCTCATTAAGGTGGACCCATTCCTTAATCTCCTTGTTCTTATTTTCCTGTTTTTCATTTACTATGCTTCATGTTTAATTATGTTTGTGTCTTCACTATATGATCACTAGTATCTAAGTGTCTATGTCTTAAAGATATGAATGTCCTATGAATCCATCACCTTTCTTAAATGAAAATTGTTTTCTGAAAAAGGAGAAAAAGCAAGCAGAAAAAACCAAAAGGCAAGAGCAAAAAGCCAGTAGCCCTTAAAACCAAAAGGCAAGGGTAAATAAAAAGGATCCCAAGGCTTTGAGCATTAGTGGATAGGAGGGCCTAAAGGAATAAAATCCTGGCCTAAGCGGCTAAACCAAGCTGTCCCTAACCATGTGCTTGTGGCGTGAAGGTGTCAAGTAAAAACTTGAGACTGAGCGGTTAAAGTCAAGGTCCAAATCAAAAGAAGAGTGTGCTTAAGAACCCTGGACACCTCTAATTGGGGACTCTAGCAAAGCTAAGTCACAATCTGAAAAGGTTCACCCAGTTATGTGTCTGTGGTATGTATGTATCCGGTGGTAATACTGGAAAACAGAGTGCTTAGGGCCACGGCCAAGACTCATAAAGTAGCTGTGTTCAAGAATCAACATACTGAACTAGGAGAATCAATAACATTATCTAAATTCTGAGTTCCTATAGATGCCAATCATTCTGAACTTCAAAGGATAAAGTGAGATGCCAAAACTATTCAGAAGCAAAAAGCTAATAGCCCCGCTCATCAAATTAACACTAATCTTCATAGATGTCTTTGGAATTCATTTTATATTATCTTCTTTTTATCCTACTTTATTTTTAGTTGCTTGGGGACAAGCAACAATTTAAGTTTGGTGTTGTGATGAGCGGATAATTTATACGCTTTTTGGCATTATTTTTACTTAGTTTTTAGTATGATTTAGTTGGTTTTTAGTATATTTGTATTAGTTTTTTATTAAAAATCACATTTCTGGACTTTACTATGAGTTTATGTGTTTTTCTGTTATTTCAGGTATTTTCTGGCTGAAATTGAGGGAGCTGAGCAAAAATCTGATTTAGGCTGAAAAAGGACTGCTGATGCTGTTGGATTCTGACCTCCCTGCACTCAAAGTGCATTTTCTGGAGCTACAGAACTCCAAATGGCGCGCTCTCAATTGCGTTGGAAATTAGACATCCAGGGCTTTCCAAAAATATATAATAGTTCATACTTTGCTCAAGGATAAATGACGTAAACTGGCGTTCAACGCCAGTTCCATGTTGCAGTCTGGCGTCCAGCGCCAGAAACAAGTTACAGGTTGGAGTTCAACGCCAGAAACAGGTTACAACCTGGCGTTGAACGCCCAAAACAGCCCAAGCACGTGAGAAGCTTTAGTCTCAGCCCCAGCACACACCAAGTGGGCCCCAGAAGTGGATTTCTGCACTATCTATCATAGTTTACTCATTTTCTGTAAACCTAGGTTACTAGTTTAGTATTTAAACAACTTTTAGAGATTTATTTGGTATCTCATGACATTTTTAGATCTGAACTTTGTACTCTTTGACGGCATGAGTCTCTAAACTCCATTGTTGGGGGTGAGGAGCTCTGCAGCGTCTTGATGAATTAATGCAATTATCTCTGTTTTCCATTCAAACACGCTTGTTCCTATCTAAGATGTTCATTTGCGCTTCACTATGAAGAAGGTGATGATCCGTGACACTCATCACCTTCCTCAATCCATGAACGTGTGCTTGATAACCACCTCCGTTCTACATCATATTGAATGAGTATCTCTTAATTTTTTAATCAGAATCTTCGTGGTATAAGCTAGAATTGATGGCAGCATTCATGAGAATCCGGAAAGTCTAAACCTTGTCTGTGGTATTCCGAGTAGGATTCAAGGATTGAATGGCTGTGACGAGCTTCAAACTTGCGATTGTTGGGCGTAGTGATAGACGCAAAAGAATCAAGGGATTCTATTCTGACATGATCGAGAACCAACAGATGATTAGCCGTGCTGTGACAGAGCATTTGGACCATTTTCACTGAGAGGACGGGAAGTAGCCATTGACAACGGTGACACCTTACATACAGCTTGCCATGGAAGGAGACTTGCGTGTGTGAAGAAGAAGACAAGGAGAAAGCAGAGATTCAGAAGACAAAGCATCTCCAAAACTCCAACATATTCTCCATTACTGCATACCAAGTATTTATTTTATGTTCCCTTGTTCATTTGCAAGTCAACTGATAATTATAATTGGCCTCCTAACTGAGATTTACAAGATAACCAGAGATTGCTTCAAACCAACAATTTCCGTGGGATTCGACCCTTACTCACGTAAGGTATTACTTGGACGACCCAGTGCACTTGCTGGTTAGCGGTACGAATTGTGAAAAGTGTGATTCACAATTCGTGCACCACTTACCAAGTTAAATTCTTAGGTTACTTGGGTTAGCATTCCCGCATCCAATTTGATTCCCGTTGGTATGCATTAGAAAAGCCTAGTTGAGGAATTATTTGGTAGTTTTCTATGTCAAATAACCTCACCTCGCTCATTAGTTTAGACCCTTTTGAGGCTTCACTTTTCAAAATAAGTCAAATGCCTTTTGATTTGAATTAAACTCCACATTTGATTTTAACCTATAACTTCTCTAAAGGGTTCATTCATTCCCAATAATTGGTAATTTTCACTAGTGTGACTTTCTTGGTTCAACTTGTTTAGAATTTGCTCTTCGTTACACTAGGTGCAATTCAACTTTTGCAACACCAATTATTGCAAACCTAGTGACCAAGGCATTGATTGATGACTTGCTTTCAACTAATTGCTTCTTTTGCAATTTCATATTTCATCATCAATGACTGCTTTCTCCTCATGTTTATGAGCATGCTTGTTCTCCTAGCTTTTTGACTTCTCTTGAATTGGGACAATGCCCATCATACCCTTAACCTTTGAACTTCTAACTTGTTTCACCTTACTAACTTTTCTTATGATTTAAGCTAACACATTGACCATTTTTTTGGGTATGATTCTCATTGAACTTAATCAACAAGCATGATTTGTTTGATGTTGGAATTCTTGGTTTGTGACTTTATCTTTTTCTTTGGTCATCGTTACTTGCATTCCAAGTTTTCATTCTTTGAACTCACTTCATGAATATGCCATTACTTGCTTGCTATCTCTCTACTTGGCTAAGTGCTTATATATCATATTTGATTTTCAGGATGGCCGATAGAGGATTAGAAAAGGCCACTACCTCCAAAAAGAGGAAGAAATCTCAAGACCTTACCCTCTTCCCTTATGCAAATTATGCCAAGAACCCAATTAATAAAGTGGATAAAGAGAATCAGCTACGCCCGCCCACCGAGATATACATGTTCCCAAATCTTTACTGTGAGCTCCGTTTTCCCACCCATCGGAAAATGAACCTGAATATTGAGAAGAAATTGGCCCTACCCGACGATCTGAAGGAACCCATTGAGGCCCGCATTCAGGGATTGGGCCTTGGTTTTATTGATAGGGATTTGGGACGGATCAACACTTCCTGGGTCAAAGAATTTTATTATAACTTCTTTCGAGAGACTCTGGATTCGGTGCACCTACGAGGTGGGTAGATCTCGATTCTTGAGGCAGCTATTGAGAGTGTTTTACAGTGCCTACCTCAGACTGGTGATATTTGTGCATATCAGGAGGTAGAGACTGCAATAAACACTATGACTTTTGATTATGAGGCACTGAAGAGTGTTATTGCCACGCCGGAAGACCCTTGGGTGATGGAGTCTACCAACACAAGGCCCAAAGGGATGTTATTCACATATCTGACTAAGGAGGCCAGGACCTGGCAGCAGATATTCGCGCACTATGTCCTGCCCACTACACACTTTTCTAAGATTTCGATGGATATTGATGCCAGCGCAATTTGGACAGTTTCACTAACCTTTTCTTTACTGTTTTAGGGTTGTTTCATGCATTTTCTTAGTAAATAAGCAAGTTTTGGGTAGATATTCACTTACATCTTGATTCAAGCAAACATTGTGAACTTTACATGATTTCATGAGAATTATGCATGAATTGAATGATAAAATGGATGATGCATGATCTCATGATTTAGAACCAAGCTTTGATGCACTTTAATTGCTTGATTTCAGGACAAAGGAAGCAAGGAAGAGCCACGTTAGTAGCCACGTTAGTCTAACTAACGTAACCACTAACATGGAATGGGAACTAACTTGCAACGTTAATGGAAAAAGTGATCACCAATAATGCCTTCGAAAGCCATCATAGCCCACGTTAGTGGCCACGTTAATTACAACGTGGAAGCTAACATGGAGGAAAAGGGAAGCTCCAACGTTAGTGGTAAAAGTGAATACCACTAACGTTCCAAAAGGGCATAATTGGCCACGTTAAGAGTCACGTTAATTACATTAACGTGAACTCTAATGTAAGAGGAGCAAGGAATCGCCAACGTTAGAGACACTCACCTTTGTCACTAACGTTAGACTAAGCCAATATTGCCCACGTTAGTTGCGATGTTAATTACATTAACGTGGAAGCTAACGTTGAGGAAAGAAATGATGGACCAACGTTAGTGACACTCACCTTTATCACTAACGTTGGAAATGTCAATCACCACCACGTTAGTGGTCACATTAATGCAATTAACGTGAACTCTAACGTGGGAAGGAGGGGCGTTTGGAGCGTTAGTGACAAAGGTAAGTGTCACTAATGCTCTCGAAGCTTAGGAATGCCCACGTTAAGGGTCATGTTAGTTATACTAATGTGAAATCTAACGTGGGAAAAGGGGGCAATAAGCAACGTTATTGGAAAAGGTGAATGCCAATAACGTTTGCAAAGGACCAAAAGCCAACGTTAGTGGTCACGTTAGTGCCACTAACGTTTAAGTTAACGTAAGTCAATTAAGGTTTGGAACGTTAGTGAAAAAGGTTATCGTCACTAACGTCTTCGAACCCAAATTCACACTTAACGTTAACACCACTAACGTCCTAACTAACTGGCTACCATGCCTGATTCACTTTCTCTCTACAAGCAAAGCTAAGCCCACTGAAGACTGTAACTGCTTCAACTAAAGATCCAAAGGCCCATATCCAAGACTTGGATAGCCAACTAGAAGATCAAAAGAGTAGTATATATAGGAGTAGTTTTGAATTAGGAAGGGAGCTTGGAGCATTTTGGAGAACTACACTCTGTATATTTTACTTTCTCTGCAACTTCTAGTTTGATTTTCAGAATGTACTTTTCATTTATGCTTTCCATTCCTAGAGCTATGAACAACTAAACCCCTTTCATTGGGTTAGGGAGCTCTGTTGTAATTTGATGGATCAATAATAGTTTTCATTCTTCTTCTTCTTTCTTTTCTCTTGATTTTACTAGAAGGCTTTCGATTTTCATCCAATTGGATAGTTGTCTTGGAAAAGAAGCTATTCATACTTGGATCTCTTCGAAACCTTGGAAGAGGAATGAAGAGATCATGCTAGAAATGCTTTCTCATGTTGGACCAAATTGGGGTTTGGATGGATATAGTGACATATAATCCTACCAACACTTTGATTTGGGAATACATGTGGTATAATCAGTGACCATACTTCATCTCTTCATGAGCAATTAGACCAAGGAATTGGCTATTGATCAAGATTTGAGAGATTGGGTTGCCAAGGAATTGGAATCCAATCACTTAAGATTGCCAAGGAGATCAATGAATGCATTAATTGAGGAAGAGATGAGAATGAATTTAATCCGGAAAATACAACATCTCCTGAGCCCAATGAATCCCCCATTTCTGATCTTACCCATTCTCTTTATTTTTTGCCATTTACTTTTATGCTCATCTTCCTAAATCCCCATTTAAGATTCTGCAATTTACTTTCCGTCATTTATGTTCTGTCATTTACTTTCAGCAATTACATTTTCTGTTATTTACTTTCCCGCCAATTACTTTTCTGCAAATCTCAACTCCATTTCTGCTTAGCTCAACTAGAACATTCCTCTAATTAAAGTTGCCTGACCAATCAATCCTTGTGGGATTTGACCTCACTTTATTGTGAGTTTTTTACTTGACGACAATTCGGTATACTTGCCGAGGAAAATTTGTTGAGAGACAAGTTTTCGTGCATCAAGTTTATGGCGCCATTGCCGGGGATTGATTTTGTATCAACAATGATTAAATTGGTGGATAACTAGATTGAGCATTTTTCTTTTATTTGATTTAATTTCATTTGAGTGATTTACTTTCAGTTTTAGTTAATTGTCTTCCCTTTACCCCTTACCCGTTTGTGGTGCTATCTTCATTTTTTTTACAATTCAGTTCACTAACCCACTAACTGTTTGATATATTGCATCACTCACACTAACAGCACCCCTAATAAGAGTAACTTCTCCATCAATTCTCTTTCCTACTTTTTGCTCTGTTGGTTGTATGACAGGTAGAAAAAGCGGGGCTTCAACTTCCTTTGATTTTGAACCTGAGAGAACCTTTCTTAGATTAAGGAAGGAAGCAAGAGGAAAAAGGGTCGTGGGTGCTGAGGAAGAGGAGGAGTATTTTGAACCAAACATGGAGGAGAATATGGAGAACCACCATGAAGAAGAGGCTCACAACCATGGCAGAGAAGGTCCAGTGCATCATGCTGGGCAAGAGAGAAGAGTTCTGGGCTCTTACATCAATCCAAACCCAGGTAACTATGAAAGTAGCATCCAAAAGCCGGTCATACATGCCAATAACTTTGAACTAAAACCCCAGCTCATCACCCTTGTTCAGAACAACTGTTCCTTCGGAGGAAGTATCCAAGAAGACCCCAACCAACATCTCACCACCTTTCTAAGGATATGTGATACTGTGAAGTCTAATGGTGTTCATCCTGACACCTATAGATTGCTTCTGTTTCCCTTTTCACTCAAGGACAAAGAATTTAAATGGCTGGAATCTTTCCCAAAGGAGAGTTTAACAACTTGAGAAGATGTGGTGAACAAATTCTTGGTGAGATTCTATCCTCCTCAAAGAATCAATAGGTTGAGAGCTGAGGTACAAACCTTCAAGCAACAAGATGGTGAAACTCTCTATGAAGCATGGGAGAGGTTTAAGGACTTGACAAGAAGGTGCCCACCAGATATGTTCAATGAATGGGTGCAGTTATATATTTTCTATGAGGGTCTTTCATACGAATCAAAGAAGGCAGTAGACCACTCATCCGGGGGGTCTTTGAACAAGAAGAAGACCATTGAAGAAGCCATAGATGTCATTGAGACTGTAGCCGAGAATGACTACTTCTATGCTTTTGAAAGAGGTAATACTAGAGGAGTGATGGAGCTAAACAACGTGGATACACTGCTGGCTCAAAACAAGATGATCACCAAGCAGCTGGCTGACCTTACCAAGAAGATGGAAAAAAACCAAGTAGCAGCAATCACTACCTCATCAGCAGCTCAAGAAGGAGTGAATGCAGAGGCAGAGGGTGATCAAGAACAAGCCAACTACATTGGGAACTCACCTAGGAAGACTCATGATCCATACTCTAAAACTTACAATCCTGGTTGGAGGAACCACCCAAACTTTGGGTGGGAAAATCAACAAGATCAAGGCCAAGATCAGAGACGTCACAACCCCAACAACAATGCAAATCACCAACATTCCACACAGAGATCATTGATACGTAAAAATTAAATATTCACATATTTACCGGCAAGTATACCGGATTGTATCAAGTAGTAAAACTCACCGGAGTGAGGTCGATCCCACAGAGATTGGTGGATTAAGCAACTTTAGTTAAATGGTATTCTAGTTAAGCAAACATTATTTTGATTCATGAGATTTGAACACTTGAAAGAAATTACAAAGAATTAAATGACAAGAAATTTAAAGAACTAAAGTAATGAAGGAAAATTAAATGACTAAAAGTAAATGACGGAAACTTAGATTGCAAGAAACTTGAATGACATTTAAAGATAAATTGCAAGGAAGTAGAGTGCAGAAATTAAATCAATTCATATAGATGCAACCCCTCTCTCAATGGTGATTGAATCTTTGAAGAACAAGAGTTTCCTCTTGGATGAACCACTTGAAGTGAGAAGGAAAAGAAGAGTTATCAATTCATTCAAATAAACAGAGCTCTTACCCTAATGAAAATGGGATTTAGTGAATCATTGCTCAAATTTCAACAACAATTGCAAAGATGAAAATTAAACTAAGTGTAGAGAAGAATGAAGAAGAAGAAGAAGAAAAGGTATTCCACTTTTAAAACTGAAATTCAAAGTTGCAAGAAAAACAAAATAGAAGATGGGTGAGATGCAGTAAAAAGTAAAAATGCTAGTGTAATAGTAAAAGTGTCTAAGTGTCAAAAGTCTAAAAAAAGTTTTCAAAATAAGTCTTCTCATAGTACAAAACTCTTCTCTATTTATAATACTCCTAAGACTCATTTGGAGATCTTCAATTGAGTTAGCAATGTGGGCTTTTCCCTTGTTGAATTCCTGGTCCAATGGAGGAAGTGTTGCCCTTTGAAGAGAGCAGAGGAAAGCAGAGCTCATCCATCTCAATTCTGGCCCAATGGCCTGGCGTTACTGGCAAACACGCTAGTGTAAACGCACGTTGGCAACGTGCTGTTGAATTTCCTGGGCTGGGAATTTGGTGCTTGGGTGTTGTTGCCCAAGTTGTTGCCAAACACTTGGCTCATTCTTCCTTCTTAGCTTCACTTTTAATGCCCAAAGTTGCCCCTGGTTTGAGCTTTAATTTTGTACTTCACTATCAACTATTATACATGGTTGGAAAGCTCTGAATGTCAGCTTTCCAACGAAACTGAAAGCACCTCGATTAGATCTCTGTAGCTCAAGTTATACTCTGTTGAAGAGGGTAAGGTTAGCCTGCCAAAATCGCACACGTTTTTAGTGAACACGCCCTTGTTTACAGCGTTGCCAACGTGCCCAGATTCTGAAGTTCTAAATGAAGCCAGCTTTTGAAGCTTTAAATGAATGCCAAACCCATACTATGATATATCGTTGAAAAGCTCTGAATGTCTACTTTCCAATGCTATTGAGATTTCATCATTTAAATCTCTAGAGCTCAAGATATACTCCATGGAAGATGAAGAGGTCAGCTGGCCTTACTACAAGTTGATACCATGTTCATCTATGCATTTTCGGGCTAAGTTTCTCCCTCAAATTTAGTGTTCACCATGTAGTGCCATATATGGTTGGAAATCACTTGATGTCTACTTTCTAATGCAACTGAAATCATCTTATTTGGAGTTTTGTAGCTCAAGTTATGTATCCTTGAAGAAGGTAAGGTCAAGCTGCCTTGGTTGGGGCATTTTTACCAAACACGCTAGTGCCAACGTGCTAGTGAACTCCCCTAGCCCAAATTCTTGGCCTTGGTGTTGTTGCTGGAGTTGCCAAGGAACACGCCAGTTCATCCCTTGCCTTGGCAACGCTCTCGAGCTTCCTTGGCTCATTCATGCTTCCTTGAGTTTCAATCTTCATGTTCTTATTTTTAGGGCCTAAAGATGACTCTGATTCGAGCTTTAATTTCATACTTCACTATGGACTATTATATATCGTTGGAAAGTTTTGGATGTCAGCTTTCCAATGCAACTGAAAACACTCAAATTGGATCTCTATAACTCAAGTTATGCATCTTTGAAGATAATGAGGTCAAGCTGCCAACTTTGCTGGAGTTGTTGGTGAAGTTGTTACCAAACATGCCAGTGCCAACACTAGTGAACTTCCCTTAGCTCAATTTCTTAGCTTTGGGCGTTGTTGTTAGCGTTGTTGATAAACACGCTAGTTCAACCTCAAGGCAACAACGTCTTCGAGCTCTTCCTTGGCCCAATTTCTTGGCCTTGCGTTGCCAAGGAACACGCCAGCTCTCCCAACATTGGCAACGCTCAAGACCACTCTCCAGGATCACCTTGCAGTGGCCAGCGTTGTTGCTGGCGTTATTGATGAACACGCCAATTCATCCTTGGCTTGGCAATGCTCTCGAGCTCCAATTCTTGCTCTGCTTCAAGATCCTGGCGTTGTTCACAAACACACTGGAGTTGGAAATGGGCAATCCCCTGTTTCCTTGCAAAGATTGATGTATCTTCAAGCCTTCTTGCTCCAATTCTTGCTCCATTTCCTACTTGCTTCATTTCCTAACATAAACCAAAGAATCTTCCTCAAAGTCTTGCCATCTTATGCAATAAATTTCAAGGGAATCATTCACATCAACTTGTTTATGAACTCCTTGAATCATTTGCATGGATTATGCCAAATTTCACCTAGTTCTTGGTTCATGAATGCATGGAAGTAAAAATCATAAAAATGCTTGTTTATTTCAAAGATAATGAATGAAACTAAGCTAAAACTAACTAAACTAACTAGCTAATATAGCAAATATGCGAATGCATCACAACACCAAACTTAAACCTTGCTTGTCCTCAAGCAAGAAAAGAACTATGCAAAAAGATTTCTTTTAATTAGTAGGGGTTGAGGAGTAGCTTGTAATGCCTTGGTGAGTGAAGTGATTAGTTGACAGTGGGGTAAACTATGAATTATATGCTCATGCAAGGATTCCAGTGCTTATTAGTCCCTACATTTTTGAAGTCTTAGATCTTAGGACTTTCATTCAAATGATATTATGGAGATCTCTTTATAGATAGTCACCTTGAAGCAGCTTATAATTTCTGTGTCTTAGCCTTGACTCTAAGTGTCATATCTCAAAGCGGCTCTTTAGATAAGCTTTCAATCAATACTCCCAAACCAGTTGGTTTTAAGGTATTAGGTGTTGAAGCACCCCTTAAGATTTACTTGCTCAAGCCTCTTTCTTTGACACAATTCCACCACAAGCATTTAACTAGGATAGTAACTCTTTGAGTTCTCATTTCTTTCTTTTTCTTCCTAGTAATTGATGCTCAGAGCCTTTTGCCATGTTCTTTTGTTTTTCTATTTCTTTTGTTTTCTTTTGCTGCTTCTTAGATCAAAAGATGTTTGAAAATCCCCACAATACTTCTTTGAACTCTATTTCCTGCCTATGAGCTCCCATGCAGGTTTTCACAAACATGCAACCTCAATACACATTCATACAACCAGAACCACCACTTCCCTTAATCTTTTGCTTGCCTCGAAATGAATTTTTGATTCCACAATCCTTCTTTTCAAAGAAATTTTCTCTGTTTACATTTTACATATCTTGAGTGCAAGCAAATTCTCAAGTGTATGGTGCTATGATGTATCTAGCATTTTAGTTATTTAACTTTAAAGAGATTATGCTATGCAGACAAGCAAGGGTGCAATATTGCTCTCAATCATAACAGTTTTGAATATAAGACAATCACTTAACAATACAACCTTTTGGAGTTTACTTGCTTTACTCCTTATCATCATCATTGTTGGTCTTTACATCCCTTTTTGTCTCTTTGGTTGATGATGCTTAATCCTTCCCAAGATTGAAGTGACTGCCTACAATAAACTTTGAAAGTTGCTTGTCCCAAAGTACTTGAGAGATGGTTAGCATCCAGGTATGCTTGTGAGTTCTTGACCTTAAGTTGGTGTGGGAACACCAAACTTAGTTCCTTGCCTACTTCTATATGCCAACACAGAATGCTTCTTTCATGCATACATACTACATCATGTGCTTTAAGTCTATGAGTAAATAAAATGCAGGACTAAAAGGTAAACAAATGAAATTGCAGGCTTAGTCAATTTCTATGATTGTTTGGAATTTGTGATTATTCATAATTGTCTCAAGGGTTACTTTGTTTTCCATGAATGTTGGTGGAACACCAAACTTAGTACCATGCATTCACCCTTAATTTTTTCTTTGTTGATACAATCACATTGGTGTGGAATACTAAACTTAATTCCTTGCAATACATAGAAGTTGAACTAACCATTTATTCTGAGAAGAGTATGAAAAAGTAGTTACTTAAGGTTGGGTTGCCTCCCAACAAGCGCTCTTTTATCGTCATTAGCTTGACGGTTGTCCCTCTTTAGGGAGGATGATGATCATAGTGCCTTAATCCTTCCCCTCTCACCGTGAGCTTCCTTCCAGTATCCTTCTTGATGATTTCCACATGTTCAAGTGAGGGGATTTTGTTCACTGTGTAATATCCAGAAAAGTGTGGAGATGTTTCCATTGGTTGGTAAGTTAGCATCACTTTATACCCTGGTGAGAAGCCTTCAGTGGGGATTTTCTTGTTTCTCCATCCTCTTAGCACTTTCTTCTTGGGACTCTTTTCTTTTTCAGGAGCTAGTTCAGGTTTTGAAGCCTCAATTTTTGGAATGTCCTTGCTGAGAATCTCAAATGCAGGCTTTGGTTGTAGCTTCTCCTCTATTCTTTGAGCTTTTTGCAACACTTCTACCTCTTCCTTTCTTTTCAAACATGAGCTTAGGTGCATTGGAAGTGTTTCATCAGGTGCCTCTTTCAAGTTTGGATCTATGGAATCAATCTTTATACACTCTTCCTCTTGGGTGGAATCTTGCAAATTCTTGAAGACATGGAACACTATATGCTCTTCATGCACCCTTAGCATCAATTCTCCTTTTTCAACATCTATCAATACCCTGGCAGTAGCTAAGAAGGGCTTCCCTAGGATGATGGGAGTGTTGTCATCTTCCTCTATGTCTAGGATGATAAAGTCAGCTGGGAGGAAAAATTTGTCCAACTTTACCAATACATTCTCCACTACTCCAAGAGCTTGCTGAATGGATTTGTCCGCCATTTGAAGGGCTATTTTTGTGGGTCTCAATTCATGAATCTGAAGCTTCTTCATCAAGGATAGAGGCATTAGGTTGATGCTTGCACCAAGATCACAAAATGCTTTCTCAATTGTCATGTTACCTATGGTGCAGGGGATATGAAAGCTCCTTGGATCCTTCCTCTTCCTTGGTAATCCTTTCTAGATGATGGCACTACACTCCGTAGTCATTACAACCATTTGTCCCTCCTTCAAGGATCTTTTCTTTGTCAACAATTCCTTCATGAACTTTACATACAATGGCATTTGTTCAAGTGCTTCTATGAAGGGGATGTTGATGTGCAGTGTCTTGAATATCTCTAGGAGTTTGGAGTATTGCTTCTCTTTGTTCTCTCCCTTGAATCTTTGAGGATATGGTAGTACTGATTGATATGCTCTCACTGCCTCTTTCTTAGTTGACTTATCACTTTGCATAGAGGTTTCTTGCTCCTATTTTTGCTCCTTCACCTCTTCTTTAAGCCTTCTTTGTTATGCTCTTCCTGAGTGATGGCTTCTGTTTCCACCTTCTTACCACTTCTCAGGGTGATTGCTTTACATTCCTCCCATTTTATGGCTTTTCATGTGTCCCTTGGGTTGTCTTCAGTGGTACTAGGGAATGCTCGCTTCTCACCTATCTCTGTGATATGTTTAGCCATTTGTCCCATTTGTCTTTCAAGGTTCCTCATGGTGGCTTCATGTCTCTATTGTCCTTTAAGCAAACTCTCTTGTCCTTTTGCTAAACTTTGAGTAGTCTAAGCAAGTGATTGTGTGTTTTGGGTAACGGCTTGCAAGGCTGCTTCAAGACATGAGATCCTGGTTTCATGATGGTCAACGGGTGGTATGATAGGGTATGATTGTTGTTGCTGGAAGTTGTTTGGGGTATTGAAGTGGGCATGTTGTGAGTTAAATAGTGGTGTGGAGAAGTTATTTTGGTGAATTTGTGAATTGTTGTGGGGTGATTGGTATGTGTTTTGTGGTTTCTTGTATTGGTTAGTATTGTTAGATGAATGATTTTGGCTGTTTGTGTTGCGGGAATGGTTGGATTTTTTGTTCTTATGCCAATGGTTTTGATTATCACCCCATCTCAGGTTGGGGTGATTCCTCCAGGATGAGTTGTATGTGTCACCATAGAATTTATTCTGAGAAGAATTTGAAGCGTTCTGCATGTATTGAACTTGTTCTTGTTGCTGCTCAACATTGCCTACTTCACCTTGGCCCCATTCAATTGAAGGTTGATTTGTTGTGCTCACTGAAGGTAGTTGGAGGCCATCTATTCTCTTAGCCATCATTTCCATTTGTTGCTGGATTTTTTGGTGCATCAACTTGTTCTGTGCCAAGATAGTGTCCACTCCTTCTGGTTCCAACACACCTTTCTTTTGAACGGGTTGGCGTTGCCTCTAATGAGCATAGAAATATTGGTTGTTTGCTACCATGTCTATGAGATTCTGGGCTTCCTCGGCTGTCTTCATCAATTGTAGCGAGCCTCCTGCAGAGTGATCCAAGGACTCTTGAGCTTTTAGAGTTAACCCCTCATAGAAATTTTGAAGTCTATCCCATTCACTGAACATCTCAGGTGGACATTTCCTAATCAGAGCTTTATATCTTTCCCATGCATCATACAATGATTCCCCATCCATTTGAGTGAATGTTTGCACCTCTGTCTTCAATCTGATGATTCTCTGAGGTGGATAGAACTTAAATAGGAATTTATTCACCAAATCATCCCAAGTGTTGATGCTTTCTTTGGGGAATATCTCAAGCCATTGTGATGCCTTGTCCCTCAAAGAAAATGGAAACAACAGCAGCTTATAAATATCTGGATACACACCATTTGTCTTGACAGTTTCACATATTCTTAGGAAGACAGATAGGTGTTGATTTGGATCCTCAAGGGGACCTCCTCCATAGGAACAATTGTTTTGCACCAGAGTGATAAGCTGAGCCTTCAATTGAAAGTTATTTGCATGAACATTGGGAGTGAGTATACTGCTCCTACAGTTTCTGGGATTGGGAAAAGTGTAAGAAGCTAGAACTCTCCTTTGTGGTGGGCCGTTATTGTTGGCAACTCCCTCAGGATGGTTATGCAGATTGCCTTCCACGGCTTGATCTTCTCCTTCTGAGTCTTCTTCACCGATTACTCCTTTCCCTCTTGCTTCTCTTCTCAATCTTCGGAGAGTTCTCTCGTCACTCTCACAAAAAGTGGAAACCTCTCTTCTTGCTTCTGACATACAACCAAACCAACAACACAAGTAAAATACTCTATTGCTAGAGTGAAGTTAAAGTTAATGAAACAAAATGTCAAACAGTTAGTGGGTCTTAACAAACAAAAAAAATGCTTAATCTAAACTACCATTCACTAAATCATTGTTAATCTTTTCCAATCCCCGGCAACGGTGCCAAAAACTTGATACGTAAAAATTAAGAATTCACGTATTTACCGGCAAGTATACCGGATCGTATCAAGTAGTAAAACTCACCGGAGTGAGGTCGATCCCACAGAGATTGGTGGATTAAGCAACTTTAGTTAAATGGTATTCTAGTTAAGCAAACATTGTTTTGATTCATGAGATTTGAACACTTGAAAGAAATTGCAAAGAATTAAATGACAAGAAATTTAAAGAACTAAAGTAATGAAGGAAAATTAAATGACTAAAAGTAAATGACGGAAACTTAGATTGCAAGAAACTTGAATGACATTTAAAGATAAATTGCAAGAAAATAGAGTGCAGAAATATAAAGTGCAGAAATTAAATTGCAAGTAAATTCAGAGCAGAATGTAAATGGCAGAATGATAAATTACGTGAATTCTAAAATAAATTGCAAGTAATTGAGAGCTGAATTTAAATGGCAGGAATGAAGTAATTTAGAGCAGAATGTAAATGGCAGAATGATAAATTACTTTGATATAAAAGGGAATTGGGTAGTGGGCAATCAAATAACTAGAGAATAAAAGAAATGAGAATTAATGATGGAGAGATCATTAGGGATCAGAGATGCAAATTCTCATGAATTGATGTTGATCAATTCTTTCTCAATCATGGGTATAGATCCATGGCAAATTGTGGGTAATTGAGTTCCAATCTCTTGGTAACTCAATTTCTCTCAACACAACCAATTACCACTCTCGTGATCTAATTGTTCATGAGAAGAGATGAAGCTCATTAACTAATCCTTCAAGCCACACAATTCCCAGGATCTCAACCAAGGGTGGTTACATCTCACATACCAACCCAGAGTGTATTAATCAAAGAAATCATGAAAGGATAAACCCTAAACTAAATTATGTGATTCCTTTCTCAAGTTCATCACACAATTCATATAGATGCAACCCCTCTCTCGATGGTGATTGAATCTTTGAAGAACAAGAGTTTCCTCTTGGATGAACCACTTGAATTGAGAAGGAAAAGAAGAGTTATCAATTCATTCAAATAAACAGAGCTCTTCTCTCTAATGAAAATGGGGTTTAGTGAATCATTGCTCAAATTTCAACAACAATTGCAAAGATGAAAATTAAACTAAGTGTAGAGAAGAATGAAGAAGAAGAAGAAGAAAAAGTATTCCTCTTTTAAAACTGAAATTCAAAGTTGCAAGAAAAACAAAATAGAAGACGGGTGAGATGCAGTAAAAAGTAAAAATGCTAGTGTAATAGTAAAAGTGTCTAAGTGTCAAAAGTCAAAAAAAAGTTTTCAAAAAAAGTCTTCACATAGTACAAAACTCTTCTCTATTTATAATACTCCTAAGACTCATTTGGAGATCTTCAATTGAGTTAGCAATGTGGGCTTTTCCCTTGTTGAATTCCTGGTCCAATGGAGGAAGTGTTGCCTGTAACAACCCTAGTTTTTGAAAATCAAATAATTAGTTATTTGTGATTTATTTTATTTGTAGATAATTTTATTTTAAGAAAATTATTTTACTAAAGGTAATTAAATAGAGTTTCATAATAATTAAGTTTAAGTCAATTAATATTTATGTACCATTTTTATTATAATTAATTATTTTATAAATTGAAATTAAAGTTTTGGAGATAGAAAAATAATAGAGATTTATATGATTTAATCTAGAAAATTGATATTTGAATTTAAATTGTACTTTATAAAATATAATTAACTTGTTCATTTTATAATTTAAATTAGAAATAATTGATTGAACTTAGCAATATGTTGATAAATAATGTTCTTAAGTATTTTTAATAGAGTATGTTTGATTTTAAAATTACTCTACTATTCAATTTTATCAAAATATCTATTCATATCTATCCATATTACTTTATAAAATCCCTAATTTTTAACTCTAATTTCCAAATTGAATCAGAAACCCTAATTCCCAAATTAATTGAAAAACCCTAACCCTGGCACCCTCACCACAGCCGCACCCCACCCCCCTTTCACCCCTTCAGTGCAACAATTTCAAAAACGGGAAATTAGAGAGAGAGAGATGCACGCAGAAGAGAAGCCCGCGAGCTGCCACCGCATCGCCATTACGGAGCTACAGCGCCGCCGTCCAGCCTCATCCCGCCGTGTTACCATGGTCACCGTTGTTGTTGCAAGGAAAGGGGAGAGGGCCGAAGCTGCATGTCCGAGGGAGAAGGGTGGATGCTGTTCGCAATGGCGCCTCCCTGGAGCTCGCTGTCGAGCTGCTTCGTAGCGCCGTCCCGTCTATAGAGCCCGAGCCCGTGTCGCCATCGTTCATTCGCGTTCTGCCGCCGCCTCTTCAAGGGTCTGTCGTCGCTGCTGACGTCGCCGAAAGGAGGAAAGCGACCACCACGAGGAGCCACCGCCATCCTTTCTCGTCGTCTTCCTTGGAGCCATCACCGTCGAGGGGCCAGCAGAGAGAGAGAACGAACGTGGGTCAGGGTCGTCACCAAGAAGAGGAGCTGCGCTCCACGCCACCGTCGCCACCAGTCCACGGCCACCACTGCGAGGGTTCCGCCGTCGTCGTTCTAGTGCCGCTATTCATGCCCTCCGTTCCCTTCATCGTTCTGTCCAGCATCACCAGCACTGAAGTCAGCTTCTACCACCATCAAGCCTGAAGGGAAGCGCCACTGCTATTGCCCAACAGTAGCTTCCCCTGCGTTCCCAATTCCATTCCTGAAACTGTAACACTCTTGCGCATGCTCTGTTTCCCGAATCTATTTCTCTACCATATCTTGTTCTGATTACAATAAGTATATGTTATTGTCTCTGTTTAGTGTTATCGTCCTTATCCGGAACCACTGATGTCACCGCTATAGAAGTGATTGGGATAGGCACGATTGTCATTGTTGTTGCTGCCCCAGAAGAAGTGAGGTTGCTACTGCTGTTCCGGCCACATTGGCTGTTGTAAACTAGGAAAAAGAAGGGGATCGTTGCGTTTAAATTCGACGGTTTTAACTAATTAAGGTAGGGGATTTAACGTTTTTTGATTTAGAATGCCTAAAAAGTTAATTAGATAAGTGCAAATGGTTAATAATAATTAAGGACATCTTAATTTACATGAATGACTTGAAATGTGTTTGAGAATGGTTAGCTATTGCAATTTTTCTGAGTTATGATTTGAATTAAATATGGTAGTGAATGGTGATTAAGCTTGTGTTACTTACTAAATTGAAAATATGCTGAGTTACTTATTGAGAAAAACTGATATGTTAATGATTGATAAGTCGAGTTTGAATTGTGATTGGTTAATGCTATGACTGATATTGGTTTTCTGATTTTAATGGATTTGTTGACAATTCTGATTTCATGTGATATTGCTGAATTGGTTGAAATGTGGTTGTGGTTACTTTGAATTATAATTAAAATTAGATGCGGTTGTGAAATGTGACTGAATTATTGATTCTGTGATGAATTGGTTGAGATTATGATTTTGAGTGAATTATTGTCTTGTTTGATGTTGAATTGGATATTTGATGTATGGGAATGACTGTGAAGTTTACTTGTGACTAGTTGAGATTGGTTTTGGTGGTTATTGAAGGATTAGAACTAAGGGATTAAACTGTTTTGAGAACCTGTGATTTTCTGAAATAATATAGTAACCTTTAAGAGTATATAAATAATTTATTAATGGTTAGACTAATTTCCTGTGTCATGAGTTATTGATTCTGACTTGGCTGTGATTGTGGCTGGTTTCATTGTTGTAAGTGATTAATTGATGAGGTTGATTTTGGTTTGAGGATATGCTTGTTACCTAAATTTCGGGTTACATTGATTTCTTAATTTGGTTGTTGACTTAAGATTTATTTGAAGATGATGGACATTGTTGTAAGCTGGTTTGGAAAATGTTATTTATTGGATATACTAATTTGGTTGGATAATTTTGTGTGGAGTATTGAATTCAGTTTGAATGAACCAGGATTGAAAATAAAAATTATAGAACGAGTTATAGTTTATTTGACAAACAGATCTCTTGGAAATTCGGATTTTATCCGATTATGTCAAGTTGGTTGTTATTGTTGATTTAAGGTTAACTAGAGTTGATTTTGAGAACGGTTAAAGGATTGAAGGTTGATTACTAAAATATTTTCCTAAAGCGTGATCTTTAGAATAAAATGGTAACTTTGCTAATAACTAAGTAACTCTAAAAGTATAAGGATAACTTGTGATAATTAGAAACTATATGGAGCAGAATTTTTGGGTGAACATATTATAAGAGAACTGAAATTATGTAAATAACACATATTCTATGTGTTTTGGTGTCAATATTGCTAAGATTTTGGTTAAGCTAGGTGATAATGTGTTTTGGGTGTTTGGAAAGTGCAAAATTGTTAATCCTTTGGTTAAAATAATTTATGAATTGATCAAATTGAAGTTAGGTAGATGGAGTATGTGGAAGTTGCGGATTATGGCTGAATTATTAACTATTGCGGATTGTTAAATTTCTGATTGATTTGTTGTGATAATTGTTGAGAAAGGTTTGATAAGATGTTGAGAAAGAGGGAACCCGTAAGGGTGGCTAAGTCCGAGTTTTAGGGGAGGTGCTGCCGGAATTTTGTGAAATCTGAGGTTTTACTTGAAAAAGTTATTTTAAAAGGTTTGGATTTGGGAAATTATATTATTTGATTCTGATTTACTAAGAAAAGAAATGAATTATGTTTTTCGGTTTTATTCATTGAGAAAAAAATATTATGTTTAAGATGGATTTATTACGAAAAGGATTCCGTTTTGAGTTGATTTATTAAGAATAGAAAGAAATATGTTTTGAGTTTGATTTAATATGAAAAGAGTTATGTTTTAAATTTGAAATAAAGGATGATCTCCTTAGAAGTTTGGTGAAATAATAATATTTGAATTTGAATGGTAAAAAGAGATGGATTTTGAGTCTTCGGAAAGTTAGTAAATCTGAAAAAGAGTTTTATTTGGTTACTTTTAGTAAGAGGGTGATGCTTTGAAAAGTATTTAGCGAATTTAAAATAAATGATTTTCTGGAGTCTTTTGAAAGAAAAATAAACTAGAAAATAGTTTTAAAATTGGTTCGAGTTAAGCGGCTGCAAAAGTGGATGTCGTGAAGTTTGTACAACATGATTGAATAAAGAAAGAGAAAGATATTGTATAAGAATATATAACTGGAGATGAATAACGGGAATGATAACTTATGATGATAATTACACTGATTCTTTTGAGGAAAGGTATTCAGTTTGTGAAATTGTTGGCAAGGACGTGGGTTTTGTCCCGCTTGCGTATTTTTTATTATAAAAGAGAATAAAAAGCAGAGGACCTGTTGAAAAGACATTTGTTGCTTGAGGTAACCCAAGAGATGTGTTTATTCATTTGTTGCGTTAAGGCAACTCCAGATATACTTGTATGATCATCTGCTGTAGTGAGGCAGTCAGATAGATAATGGTGTGATCACTGAGAACGCTTTCCTACGGTACAGATCCATATTTTATTTCTGTAAGGCAGAGGGGTTATTTCCTGCTACAGAAGTACCGTGACCACCTGTTCCATTTCTGTAGTGGCAGAGGGGTTATTTCCTGTATACAGAAGGTGTGTCGGCATACATCCCTGCAGTGGCAGATGTATTATTTTCTGTATGCAGTGGACCCTGTGGTGGCAGAGGGGTTATTTCCTGTACACAGGGGTATAGCCAATAGGAAAGCCTTATCCAGACAGAGGTTGCTGGATAACGTCGGGAGCGGGTTAGTAACCGACAGATGAGCTCATTACCTGCACTAGGGCTAGACATGCATCATCCTTTTTTGCGCATTTGCATTTGATTGGGTTTGCTCACTGTACTTCCCTGTGATTGTGCTGTTTGTCTTGCTGTGACTTGTTTGTATGTTGAACTAGATCTCTTGCTTGCACTATTAGTTTGTGAATGTATTAAATTGATTAAGAATTGATGTTTTGATTGAGAATTAATTATGTGACTGATAGATGGTTATTGTAACTAGTTTCATATTTAGAACTTGTTTGAGTTTAGAGAATTTGAAGGAGGTAATTAATTAGCTAAAGTAAAACCAAAAGTATTTTCAAAAAAGTTTGATAAAAATATAATTTCCTTGAGTATATTAATTATTTGCATTCTATTTTATTACTTTTACGGCATTCCCATTCCCTACTGAGAACGTGTGGTTTGTTCTCACCCCAAAATCTTCCACCCTTTCAGTGACACAGGTACGAAGATTCAGTTTGAAGCTGCGGGCAATTTTAGAATTTATTTACGAGTTAAGTTTATGACTTGAGATTCTTTCATAGAATTTCCTCGCCCTTACTGCTTAAGGTTTTTATTTTATGCAGAGGGATAGGAGTTGTACCTGAATTTTATTTAAATTCCTTTGTATAATATTACTATTATTAATAATTATGTGATTATTATTACTTGGTGATGTTTGTTGTATGATTTTAATTAACAAAAACAAAAATTTCTGGTATTTTTACTAAAATTGAATCGCGATATCGAACTAAAGGCTTAATAGTAAATAGTTAATAAGGAAAACAGGTCAGTAACGCCTTACTTTTGGTACGATCATGACATATTGGAAGTTGGGTCGTTACATTGCCCTTTGAAGAGAGCAGAGGAAAGTAGAGCTCATCCATCCCAATTCTGGCCCAATGGCCTGGAATTACTGGCAAACACGCTAGTGTAAATGCACGTTGGCAACATTCTGTTGAATTTCCTAGGCTAGGAGTTTGGTGCTTGGGCGTTGTTTCCCAAGTTGTTGCCCAAGTTGTTGCCAAACACTTGGCTGATTCTTCCTTCTTAGCTTCACTTTTGATGCCCAAAGTTGCCCCTGGTTTGAGCTTTAATTTTGTACTTCACTATCAACAATTATACATGGTTGGAAAGCTCTGAATGTCAACTTTCCAACGCAACTGAAAGCACCTCAATTGGATCTCTGTAGCTCAAGTTATGCTCCATTGAAGAGGGTAAGGTTAGCCTGCCAAAATCGCACACCTTTTTAGTGAACACGCCCTTGTTTCCAGCGTTGCCAACATGCTCAGATTCTGAAGCTCTAAATGAAGCCAGCTTTTGAAGCTTCAAATGAATGCCAAACCCATACTATGATATATTGTTGGAAAGTTCTGAATGTCTACTTTACAATGCCGTTGAGATTTCATCATTTAAAGCTCTAGAGCTCAAGATATACTCCATGGAAGATGAAGAGGTCAGCTGGCCTTACTACAGGTTGATACCATATTCATCTATGCACTTTCAGGCCGAGTTTCTCTCTCAAATTTAGTGTCCATCATGTAGTTCCATATATGGTTGGAAATCTCTTGATGTCTACTTTCCAATGCAAGTGGAATCACCTCATTTGAAGTTTTGTAGCTCAAGTTATATATCCTTGAAGAAGGTAAGGTCAAGCTGCCTTTGTTGGGGCATTTTTACCAAACACGCTAGTGCCAACGTGCTAGTGAACTCCCCTAGCCCAAATTCTTGGCCTTGGCATTGTTGCTGGAGTTGCCAAAGAACACGCCAGTTCATCCCTTGCCCTGGCAACACTCTCGAGCTTCCTTGGCTCATTCATGCTTCCTAGAGTTTCAATCTTCATGTTCTTATTTTTGGGGCCTAAAGATGACTCTAATTCGAGCTTCAATTTTATGCTTCACTATAGACTATTATATATCGTTGGAAAGCTCTAGATGTCAGCTTTCCAATGCAACTGAAAACACTCAAATTGAATCTCTATAACTCAAGTTATGCATCTTTGAAGATAATGAGGTCAAGCTGCCAACTTTGCTGGAGTTGTTGGTGAAGTTGTTAACAAACACGCCAGTGCCAACGCTAGTGAACTTCCCTTAGCTCAATTTTTTAGCTTTGGGCGTTGTTGTTGGCATTGTTGATAAACACGCTAGTTCAACCTCAAGGCAACAACGTCTTCGAGCTCTTCCTTGACCCAATTTCTTGGCCTTGCGTTGCCAAAGAACACGCCAACTATCCCAATGTTGGCAACGCTCAAGACCACTCTCCAGGATCACCTTGCAGTGGCCAGCATTGTTGCCGGTATTATTGATGAACACGACAATTCATCCTTGGCTTGGCAACGCTCTCGAGCTCCAATTCTTGCTCTGCTTCAAGATCCTGGCGTTGTTCACAAACACGCTGGAGTTGGCAACGGGCAATCCCCTGTTTCCTTGCAAATATTGATGTATCTTCAAGCCTTCTTGCTCTAATTCTTGCTCCATTGCCTGCTTGCTTCATTCCTAACATAAACCAAAGAATCTTCCACAAAGTCTTGCCATCTTATGCAATAAATTTCAAGGGAATCATTCACATCACCTTGTTTATGAACTCCTTGAATCATTTGCATAGATTATGCCAAATTTCACCTAGTTCTTGGTTCATGAGCATGGAAGTAAAACTCATAAAAATGCTTGTTTATTTCAAAGATAATGAATAAAACTAAGCTAAAACTAACTAAACTAACTAGCTAATATAGCAAATATGAAAATGCATCAATCATATCAGCACCCACCTAAAATACCTCTCAACATCCATACCAAAACCAAAATAGCCCTTCTCATCCCTCCAATCTCAACTCACCATCATCCGAAGATAGACTCTCAAGGATTGAGACTCTACTTGAAGGTATATGTAAGGAAATCCAATACTATAAGGTGTTCAAGGAGGAGGTGCGAGCCATTATAAAAAACCAGGGAGACACCATCAAGAGGCTAGAATTTCAAGTGGGATACCTCTCTGAGAAGATTCCCAAATCTACTAACAGCTTCCCAAGTGACACAGAGAAAAATCCGAGAGGTAAAGCAAAGAAAGTAAGATGGGAAGAATGCAAGATGGTCACTATAAGTGATAGGGAGACTGAGGAAGAGTTGAACAAACCCTTGGAATGACCTGGAGATACCTCAATAGAGAAGCAAGAAGAGGATCACCAAGAAACCAAAACTACACAGAAGGAGATTCTGAACCTCTATGCACCTTTTCCCCAAAGACTCAAGGGTGGTGTAGAAAAGAGAATATACTCAAAGTTCCTCGACATGTTTGCATCCCTTCATGTGAACATACCATTTATCAAGGCTCTCCAACAAATGCCCTCATACATTAAGTGTATGAAAGAGCTGCTGACCAGGAAAAGCTCACTCAAAGGAGGGCAAACTATAGTGATGAATAAGGAGTGCAGTGCTATCATTCAACCAAAGTTACCTACAAAAAAGAAGGATCCAGGGAGTTTTCACATCCCTTATGCCATAGGAGAAACACTGATTGATAAGGGACTCTGTGATCTGGGAGCAAGCATTAATTTAATGCCTCTATCTTTCATGAAGAAGCTGCAGATCAATGAGCTAATGCCCACAGACGTAGTCATCAGGCTGGCTGACAAAACTCAAAAACAAGCAGTAGGAGTGGTTGAAAAAGTATTGGTAAAGGTTGGGAACAACTTCCTTCCCACAGATTTTGTCATATTGGAAATGGAAGAGAGTCACCTCCACCCAATCATATTGGGAAGACCATTCCTAGCCACAGCCAGAGCACTTATAGATGTGGAGCGAGGAGAGCTAATACTGAGGATACATAATGAACAACTTACCTTCAATATCTTCAAACCCTCACAAAAATCAGATCAAGAAAACAAGGAACCAAAGGAAGATCACGACAAGGCACTGGTGGAAGAAACAAGCACTGAAGCACAAACTGTACACCTGGGAATCCCTTTGATTGGTAAGCAAAATAGTCAGAAGATGCCACAGCTAGAGGAAACCCAAGAAGAGCTAAAACCACCAGAGTCATATGAGACCAACAACAAAATTTCCTTGAAAAAAGAGGCCACAGGGAGCAGGGTAGCGTTAAAAGAAACAAGGAAGAAGGCACCAAGGAGATAGAGGAACAAGAAGATCCCTATAGAAGATTTCTCTCCAGGGGATAAAGTGATCTCAGCTTATCTCCCAGCTATCCCACCTCATCTCCCCACTATCCCATCTCAGCTGCCTAAAGTCTTCACCATCAGCATAATTCTCTCCTTAGAACATGTGGAGATCCTTAATGAAGCCAATGGAGATAGATTCACTACGAGGGGAGAAGATTTGAAGCATTACCAACCACCCTGACAAAGGCAGAACGTCAAGCTAGTGATGCTAAAGAAGCGCTTCATGGGAGGCAACCCATGTTTTATATGTTTTTAAAGTAGTTAATAATGCAAGGTTCATGAATTCCAAATCAACGTTGACATACACTTAAATGAATCCTTGTATGCAGCATATAGTGAACAACAAGTTTGGTGTTCAAGGCACACTAAGAGAACATAAATACAATTCATATCATGTTACTCTTAGAGCCTTGAACAAATCTTTTTACACCACATGGCCACAAACTAAGTTTGGTGTCACCAATGTTGCATACATGGACAATTAAATAGTCAGTTGGTTTGCATTCATGAATAGCACTTAGTTATTTAAAAAAAAAATTTAAAAAGTAATTATTCTTTCTTTTTAAATTTTGACGCCACTATCCAAAAAAATTTATTAATTACATTCGTTTTATCTTGTAGGAGAAATGAAGGGAAGATTGGAAGGAGTTGATAGGACAATTGAAGAAGGAGGGTTCGGCCACTTCACAAAAGGGGACTATACACATGTCTTCAAAGGGAATATATTGGGAAATGTTGCCATGCAATATCAGAAGAATAATACCCTTGGAGACCGAACCAACCCTATCATAAAGGTGATGATCCTTGTGCCCATCCCATGCTAAACCCCATCCGTTCATTATAAGCCTACACCATCAATCCACACCTTTCATTCACTCACCACTTTTCTATATAAGTGGTTCCTAGTCCGTACCCCTTCACATTCCAATTCTCAATCCTTCAGCACCTCTTACTCCATTGAAAGCACTCACACCAATCATCCATACTTCTATAAATTCAAATTTAAAAGTCACTCATGGCCTCGTCTAGCTCCAAAAGAAGAAAAGGGAAGGAGCCTATAAAGCAACGCCCTTTTGATGAGAAGATGTTCAGAACCTTTCACCATGCATTACAATTTGGGTGGATGGCCGATAAGGAGATCATATATGAGCTAGGCTTTCAAGTCAAGAAAATTGAGTGCCCCGAAATTGCAGAGAAGGTAGAAAAGAGACGATGAGAGCTCCTCACTGATCCGGTAACAAAAGTAAACGCAACTCTTATAAGAGAGTTTTATGCAAATGCAGTCAGGTATGATAAGGCAGATGAGTCCTATATAAGCTTTGTAAGAAGAGTGACTGTAGATTTTAGTCCCATGAGTATCATGAGGGCATTAAAGCTACGAACCATACCATTCACAGAAGAGAGCTCTCAGTCCAAAATAGATAGCAGCCCCAATTATAACCAGATTGTGTAAGATATTTGCGTACAAGGAGCTGATTGGGTACAAGATTCCCAGAGGAAGCCCAAGTTCATCAAGAGAGGGGACCTCACTCCCGAAGCAAAGGGGTGGTTCGAAATTGTAAGGAGATCCATCCTCTCTGCCGAAAACAACTTAGAGGTGAATCTTTAGAGAGCAACAATGGTGCAATGTATACTTAAAGGGGGAGAGATCAAGGTGCATAAACTCATAGCCCAAGGCATTAGGAAGATGGCTGAGAAAAGTGATTCTGGGGGAAGGTTAGGCAACCCCAGCACTATTTTCCATCTGTGTGACAGGGCTGGGGTGGTGTTCGAAGATGAGAACCCCGAATGGATAAAAGCGGGCATCCTAATTACTGTTCGATGGATGCATTCTGTTACATCTCCTCTACCTCAACGAAGGCTAAGAAAGAGGACAGCCCATCAAGTTATAGAAGGACAAGACCCAGAGGAGCAAGCCCCAGCCACTTTGGACATGCACCAATTACAGGAAGCCATTGATGGCTTATCTAGACAATACGTGGAGAATCAAGGGGCACAGAAAGAGCTTCAACTACAAATGATGAACCGCCAAGAAGAATCACTCTCCAGATGGATGAATCAACAGGAGGAGTGCCAAAAGAAATTGATGGAGCAGCAACTGGAACAAGGGAGACAATGGGATGAATCTTTCCAAAGGATAAATCAAAAGCAAGATCAACAACAAGAAGCCATCCAAAAGTTAATCAACATCCAAGCACATCAAGGTGCACACATACATGAGATGCATCGGAAACAAATAGAACAGGCAGAACTCTTTGACGAATACAGGGCATTCTCAGAAGGAGTTTACATGAGTGAGACTGGACATCATGTGAACACTCAAGCCAGGCTCGGATACTTAGTCGGACAACTTCCTATATTGCATCCGGGAATCACAAGATATGAAGAAGTGAAGGATGAATTAGCACGAGAAGAAAGAGAAAAAGTTGAAAGGAGTCATGAATCAGTAAGAAAAGCACTTGAGGATTGGAAAAGAGCCAGAATGACACGGATACAAGGAAACACAAGTGGACACAAAGAGGACAAACAAGAGAGAGAGCATGGGCATCTCCATGAGTAAAAGGTGGTGGAGTTCCCTCTTTGTTTTATCTTTTTCAAGCCTAAATAAGGAAAATCATGTATGAAATAGAACATGCTTCCATAGTAGCTTAGGAATTTTCAATTTTGCCTTTAGCATTTTCAGTTATTAAGTCTATGTGTGCTGGTCCAAGTTACCTGTTTTCATTTTCATCCTACTTACTTGTATGCTTGCCCTTTGAATTTAATGAAAGAGAATCTTATGAAAGAAACTAGAGTAGAGTTCATGTGGTAAAATAAGTCCTTAAGGTTTGTGGTGGGATAATAGATTAGCTAAGTTGGATCACCTATAAGGTATGAGGGCACTTATGTGTATTGAAGAACATCATTGAAGCACATTCTATGAGATTAGCCAAACAACAAGATCCTAATAAGAAAAAGAAAAAGAACAATAAGAGTTTGAAAAAGAAAGAAAAATAATAAGAAATAAGGCTAGGCACCAAGGGTTTGAATCTTGAGGGATGTGTCTGTGGTGATCTTGTACCAAGGATTTTCTTGGATGAATAAGTTCTTAGGAGTGCTTCATCACTTGGTAACTTGGGTTAACTAACCCGGGATTACCCACTGAAAATCCACTATCAAGAGCAACCTTGCTACAGAATATTTAGTAACCCAAAGAGGTGCTGGACACCAAGGCCTCAAGGAAAGAAAATAACAAACCATGTGCCTGTGGTGTGCATGTATGGGGAGAGAGACTTGAGGGAGTAAGTCCTTAGGGGTGTTTCAACACCTAGAACCTTGAACCAACTAGTTCGGGAGTACTGGCTGAAAGCTTACTTTAAAGAGTCGCCCCCTCACAGAGCACTTAGCATAATGATGCAATAAACCCTGAAAAAAAAAGGGGGAGGATCAAAGAATAAGGATCTCATAGGATGCAATCAAGCAAGTATTCAAGAGCATGATAAGGACCTGGAAACCAGTAAGGGAATGAACCTAAGTTGCTATGCATGAAACCCCATAAACCAAGAGCTTTACTTCTGAAATAAGAACTTATTTCTCTTGTTCTTTCATTCATCATTCTGATGTTTCAGTACTTGCTTAGGGACAAGCAAGCTTTAAGTTTGGTGTTGTGATGACAGGGCATTTTGGCCAGTTTCACTGACCTTTTCTTTACTGTTTTAGGGTAGTTTCATGCATTTTCTTAGTAAATAAGCAAGTTTTGGGTAGATATTCATTTACATCTTGATTCAAGCAAACATTGTGAACTTTACATGATTTCATGAGAATTATGCATGAATTGAATGATAAAATGGATGATGCATGATCTCATGATTTAGAACCAAGCTTTGATGCACTTTATTTGCTTGATTTCAGGACAAAGAAAGCAAGGAAGAGCCACGTTAGTAGCCACGTTAGTCTAACTAATGTAACCACTAACGTGGAATGGGAACTAGCTTGCAATGTTAATGGAAAAACTGATCACCAATAACGCCTTCGAAAGCCATCATAGCCCACGTTAGTGGCCACGTTAATTATATTAACGTGGAAGCTAACGTGGAGGAAAAGGGAAGCTCCAATGTTAGTGGTAAAAGTGAATACCACTAATGTTCCAAAAGGGCATAATTGGCCACGTTAAGAGTCACGTTAATTACATTAACGTGAACTCTAACGTAAGAGGAGCAAGGAATCGCCAACGTTAGTGACACTCACCTTTGTCACTAACGTTAGACTAAGCCAATATTGCCCACGTTAGTTGCCACATTAATTACATTAACGTGGAAGCTAACATGGAGGAAAGAAATGATGGGCCAACGTTAGTGACACTCACCTTTGTCACTAACGTTGGAGATGGCAATCACCACCACGTTAGTGGTCACATTAATGCAATTAACGTGAACTCTAACGTGGGAAGAGGGGCGTTTGGAGCGTTAGTGACAAAGGTAAGTGTCACTAACGCTCTCAAAGCTTAGGCATGCCCATGTTAAGGGTCATGTTAGTTATACTAACGTGAACTCTAACGTGGAGAAAGGGGGCAATAAGCAACGTTATTGGAAAAGGTGAATGCCAATAACGTTTTCGAAGGACCAAAAGCCAACGTTAGCGGTCACGTTAGTGCCACTAACGTTTAAGTTAACGTAAGTCAATTAAGGTTTGGAACGTTATTGAAAAAGGTTATCGTCACTAACATCTTCGAACCCAAATTCACACTTAACGTTAACACCACTAACGTCCCAACTAACTTGCTACCATGCCTGATTCACTTTCTCTCTGCAAGCAAAGCTAAGCCCACTGAAGACTGTAACTGCTTCAACTAAAGATCCAAAGGCCCATATCCAAGACTTGGAGAGCCAACTAGAAGATCAGAAGTGTAGTATATATAGGAGTAGTTTTGAACTAGGAAGGGAGCTTGGAGCATTTTGGAGAATTACACTCTGTATAATTTACTTTCTCTGCAACTTCTAGTTTGATTTTCAGAATGTATTTTTTATTTATGCTTTCCATTCCCAGAGCTATGAACAAATAAACCCCTTTCATTGGGTTAGGGAGCTCTGTTGTAATTTGATGGATCAATAATAGTTTTCATTCTTCTTCTTCTTTCTTTTCTCTTGATTTTCCTAGAAGGCTTTCGATCTTCATCCAATTGGATAGTTGTCTTGGAAAAGAAGCTATTCATACTTGGATCTCTTCGGAACCATGGAAGAGGAATGAAGAGATCATGCTAGAAATGCTTTCTCATGTTGGACTAAATTGGGGTTTGGATGGATATAGTGACGTATAATCCTACCAACACTTTGAATTGGGAATACATATGGTATAATCAGTGGCCATACTTCATCTCTTCTCATGAGCAATTAGACCAAGGAATTGGCTATTGATCAAGATTTGAGAGATTGGGTTGCCAAGGAATTGGAATCCAATCACTTAAGATTGTCAAGGAGATCAATGAATGCATTGATTGAGGAAGAGATGAGAATAAATTTGATCCGGAGAATACAACATCTCCTGAGCCCAATGAATCCCCCATTTCTGATCTTACCCGTTCTCTTTATTTTTTGCCATTTACTTTTATGCTCATCTTCCCAAATCCCCATTTAAGATTCTGCAATTTACTTTCCGTCATTTATGTTCTGTTATTTACTTTCCCGCCAATTACTTTTCTACAAATCTCAACTCCATTTCTGCTTAGCTCAACTAGAACATTCCTCTGATTAAAGTTGCTTGACCAATCAATCCCTGTGGGATTTGACCTCACTCTGTTGTGAGTTTTTACTTGATGACAATTCGGTATACTTGCCGAGGAAAATTTGTTCAGAGACAAGTTTTCGTGCATCAGATATGCTTCTTCTGATTGGCTGTGATGGAGGGAAAGGAGGTATATATCCCGCGGCTGATCAGGAGAAGTATGTGGCGCGCTCACATCCGTGGCCTACTGCCATTTCCCACCATGGTCACTAGGATGGTTGAGTTGGCTGGCGCCCCATGGAGGGATGATGATGCGATTCTACCACCCCCAGACGAGGATGAGAAGGAAGTTACTATCCTGTGGGGTGGGTGGGTGCACGAGAAGCCCCCTTCCAGGTGCCGCTCTCGAGCTAGAGCAGTAGTCGAGGCAGCTAGACCCTCATCTTCCACAACAGCAGCAGGACCATCTTCTTCTACAGCACCAGCAGCAGTACCTCTACCACCAGCACCTGAGCCGATATACCTGCTCGTACAGCGCCTGTTTCGCTTCATGGAGCGCAGCGAGCGTCGTCTCATGCAACATCTCGACCGCATAGACCAGGTGTTTGTATCCCAGGGCATTGAGCTACCCCCTCTCCCGAACTCTTCCGCTTCTGACGAGCCAGATCATGAGGAGGAGCATGGGGCAGAGCATGAGGCCGAGCATGCAGAGGAGCATGCTGAGGAGCCAGTGCTACCCAGGATACTCCACAGCATGTTGAGGAGCCAGTGCCACATTCTGAGATCCAGCAGGACGTAGATGTGACCGTTGCCCCTCACCATGAGCCCGATCAGTAGCATCGAGGATGATGCTTCATCTTAAGTGTGGGGAGGTCACCGCCATTGCTGTCGGTAGATTTGGTGAACACTTTTCGGACATTATCACTTAGTTCTTCTTGTTTTACTTTACTTTGCACTATTTTGGGATTATTGTATATATTTGCTAGTATGGATACGTTTATTTTGGTTGTTACACACTTTCATTGTATATATTGTATTTTAGCCTTGTGGTTGTGATTTGAAAAATGTTTTGAATTATTGAAAACTTAGTTAAACCCTTTGTGCATAAAAGAAATTGTTTTGATTAGAAAAGAGCGTAAACTAAGGGATTTTAGAAATTCTTAGTCACAACATTGCATTTAGGATATGCTTAGTCAAAATGATAGAATTTTCAAAAGAATTTATCTAGAGGGCACCACCCCAATTGATTAAAAAAAATTTTTTGTGGAATTTGCTTGAATCATACCTTTGTGAATCATGTTTTTAAGCTAAGAACACAAGCTTGTGAGTTCTAAGCCTATTGGTGTGGTTACATCTTATAACCACTTACTTTCCTTCTTGTGTGAAATTGTTCTCATCCTATGATTGTGATCCTTGGTTTGTTTAATTCTATATGTCCAATTATTTCTTGTATTTATGCATTTATATGATTGAGGCCATCATTTCACTTAGCTCACTTACCCAAATAGCCTTACCTTTTATCTTCCATTGTTAGCCAATTTGAGCCTACGATTAACCCACTTTGTTCTTAATTTAGCACATTACAAGCCTTTAAGCGAAAAAAAATAAATGTTCTTTATTTAGATCTTTGATTGGCTTAGGCTAGTGAGTGTGAGTAACATTCAAGTGTGGGAAATCTTGGGACATTGGGGGAATAAAAGGGTAATTTTTTTTATTTTTGTTGTAAATATTAGGAATTGGGTACATGCTCATGTGGTAATTAAAATGTATAGACCTTATGCATTGATGTTCTTGTATATAGTTTGAAAAAAAAAGAAGAAAAAAAGAAAAGAAATAAAAAGGGGACAAAATGCCCCAAAGCAAAGCAAGGCTCAATAAAATCGATGCATATGAGTTGTGAAATAAAAAGAAAATGCATGAGTATGATAAAAAGTGAAAAATGGGTAGTTAGGATAGTTTTGAATTGTATAAGATGTCATAGGTTAGGTGGGAAGTTTAAGCTTATCAAAGATTCAAATTTCAAGCTCGCTTGACCAAATATGCATCCTTACCTTGACTCTAATCCCATTACAACCTTATGGAAAAGACCTCATGATACTTGTATGCATGCATTGAATGATTGTTGATTGTTAGATGAAGAACAAATTTTGGAAAGCATGACTAGGAGAGAATTGAGTGAATCAACCCCTAGACACTTGAGTGAATAGAGCGGATACACATCCGGTGAGGGTTCGATTGCTCAATTACATGTATTCGCCATTATCACCTATATTCATGCATGTTTGTAAACTCTTTTGATAATTCAATACAATTGTGGCTTGGGTTTGATTCCCATAGTTTGAGCCTTTGAGCTTACATGTATTCTCTTGGAATTTGATTTGTTTTGACCAAGCATTAGCATTCATATAGTTAGTTACATCCATTTAGATAGTTACATTTAGATGATTTAGTTGCATTGAATCAATGTCATATCCTTTGCTTCATTCTTGGTTTAAGCATGAGGACATGCTTGGTTTAATTGTGGGGAGGTTGATAAACCCCCTTTGTAGGGTTTATCTTGGGTTGAATTTAGAGTATTTTGATAACATTTCCTCACATTTATTCAATGAAATAGCATGATTTTGTGATTGTCTCTGTATTTGAGCTTAGATGTGAAAATATGCTTTTTAGATCTTTAATTTGATAGTTTTAATCTTCCTTTGATTCCACTAGATTCCTTTAATTTGCTAGTGATTTCAGGTTGAAAAGGGCAAGGAAAGAATCAAAGGAGTGGAAGGAAAGCATACAAAATAGAGAAATCATGAAAAGCTAAAAATTTGGAAAAGCCCATGCGCGCGCACGTGCACTATGCACTTTTGCACAGATCGTGAAATTCTTCAGGGGCGCGCACGCACACTGTGCGCGTACGCGCCAATGACCGCACGTGATTTTTAAAGAGGAACATGTTCCTGGCGATTTTGGAGGGTTTCAACCCCATTTGGGCTGAGTTTTTGGTGGGAAAAGAGCTAAAAGGACAAAGGAATAGAGGGAAGGCACCATGATAGATACATACACTTTTAGGCTAGTTTAGTTTAGTTTTAGAGAGAGAAGCTCTCACTTCTCTCTAGAATTAGGATTAGGATTAGGTTTAGTTCTTAGATCTAGGTTTTAATTCATGCTCTCTTCTACTTCTCCTTCTTAATTCCTTGTTGTTACATTCATCATTCTTCTATTGTTGTTATTACTATCTTCTACTTTGCTTGTAGATCTACTTTTGTTCACTCTATTTTCCTTTAATGCAATTTGAGGTAATTCATGTAGATATTGTTTTCTTTGATTGTTGTTGTTGATTTCTCACATTCAATTATTGTTAGTTTCTATTCTTGTTATCAATTTACTATACTTTTCTTTTGTGCCTCCCAAGTGTTTGATGGAATGTTTGGTTGGATTTTAGTATAGATTTTTATTCCTCTTGGCCTAGGTGGAGTAATTAGTGACGCTTGAGTTATCTAATTCCTTTGTTGATCGATAATTAGAAGTTGCTAATTGATTTGGATACCACTAACGCTAGTCTTTCCCTTGAGAGTTTGCTAGGACTTGTGGAATCAACTTGATTCATCCACTTGACTTTCCTCCATGATTAGAGGTTAACAAAGTGGTAGCAATGGACAATTTGTGGTCACAATTGAGGAGGGTGACTAGGATAGGACTTCTAATTCTCATAACCTTGCCAAGAGCTTTCATAGTTATTAGTTTACTTTCATTGCCATTTACATTTCTTGTCTAAAATCTCAAAAACCCCAAACATACCTCATAACCAATAACAAGACACTTCATTACAATTCCTAGGGAGAACGACCCGAGGTTCAATACTTCGGTTTATAAATTTAAGAGTTTATACTAGTGACAAAGAATCTTTTGTATGAAAAGATTATTGATTGGTTTGGAAACTATACTTTACAACGAGACTTCTTTAGTGAATTTCTAAACCGTCAAAAATTCATTTCATCACATGCCGATCATACACCATCACCATCACCATCACCAGCTGAATCACCATAGTATTCACCTATCCAACCTCAGTCATTTGATAATGCTCCTAATAATGAACGAAATTTACATCATGCTCACTCATCGGATGAAAATCATCAAGATGAATCTCTTGCTCAAGAAGGTGAACTTGTCACTCAAGAAGGGCTCTTGAAAATAGTGCTTTTTGGCAATAAGTAAGTACAACAATCACTTTTGTGTTTTAACGTTCTCTCTATATTGTTTTTATTATGAATACATATGTAATTACTCATTATTTGAACTTTTTATAGGTTTAATCCATGTACTGCTGTTCATCGTGTAACAAATGCCAATAAAAGCAAATTTTCGGAATTCTGCCCTTCCTGGGGACATGCCAGTGAGCAAATGTGAGATTTGTGGTTTACTGAATTTAAGGTAAGTATTTATTATCATTTTTTTTTTGTTATTTTGATATTATACATAGTGGGTAATTCAATGTATATGTTTGTTTTCTTTTATAGAAAAATTGTATGTGGGAACCTCAACACAATGCAAGAATTCGTCAAATTTTTTAGATTAAAGGGAGTGCTTGATTAAGATCGTTGATCAATCAGGAGAGACTCAATTATTCAAAAGACCCTAACCATGTACCAAAATATATTCCTGAACCCGTTTGGCGTCAATTATTATGTTATTTTGCTACAGATTCAAAATTTAAGAACTGGTCAACAGCAAATACTGTGAATCGAGCATCAAATGCTGGAAGTTCCATGCATACTGGTGGTTCCATATCTATGGGTGAATATGCACGCATAATGGTAAGATAAAAATAGTTTATTTTTAGTCTAGTTCTTATTATGTGTAATATTTTCTTATTCTTTTTTCTTTCCTATCGATTAAAACTGTTATATTATAGGAGAAAGCTACGGGAGTAAAACCTTCTCTAGAGGAGGTTTATACTAAATGCCACACCAAAAAAGACTAAAGTTGGATTGATGAAAGATCTGAGAAAGTCATTGTATGTGATGCTAATTTGTTCTTCTTTTTGTTTTTTTCAACTGCTAATTTTCACTATATGTTAGTATTTGTTCATGGCATATTTAGTTGCGATTAACATGAATTGATTTTGTAGGGTGAATTTAAAAAGCGAAAGACAGAACTTTCTCAAGTAGCTTTATCTTTGGATAATGAGGGAGATGTTGAGGCATCTAAGGAAGGCCTAAATATACCAGATGATTATACTATTTGGAATGAAGTTGTGACAAAAGAAAGCTGCTTTTGGTTTAGGTTCTTTTGGTTTAGATCTCTCTTCAAAGTTGGATTCCAGAAATTGTTCAGAGACATCCAAAGACAATCTAAATATTGAGCAAGAATTTCACATGTGGAAAGAAAAGGCAAAGGAGCAAGAAATGATCAATGAAGAGCAAAAGGTTAAGTTGAAAGATGCTGAGCACAAGTTAAAAGATCAAGGACGTCAACTAAAAGTTCAACAGAAAAGAATTGGTTCTACTGAAAAGACAATTCATGCTTTGTATAAAAAGTTGAATCTCCCACTTCCTTCAACCTTGTCTGATCCTACGGAAGATGAGCTTGGGACAGGCTCTAGTGATGATAACATGAATGATTGATATTTGGAGTATATGTTTTTTCTTATTTAGATTAAGGAATTTTTAGGTGAATTAGTTAGTAAATTTTATTTTATTCATGATATTTGACCTTTTTAAAGGCTTTCTTTGTTTTTAGTTTAAGTATTTATTTCTTATTTTAGTTTGATTACATTTATGGATAGTGCACAAAATTGTGATTTAAAAACTTGGTATGGCAAAATCGTGATCTCAACACTTCTTCACAACTCCGATGCAACTAACCAGCAAGTGCACTGGGTTGTCCAAGTAATACCTTACGTGAGTAAGGGTCGATCCCACGGAGATTGTTGGCTTGAAGCAAGCTATAGTCATCCTTGTAAATCTCAGTCAGGCGGATTAAAATGGTTATGGGGTTTTGATAAATAAAATATAAATAAAACATAAAATAAGATAGAAATACTTATGTAAATCATTGGTGGGAATTTTAGACAAGCATATAGAGATGCTTTGTTGCTTCTGAACCTCTGCTTTCCTACTGCCTTCTTCCAACCATGCGTTACCTCCTTCCATGGCAAGCTGTATGATCCTCTCGGATGAAAACAAATCCATATGCGCTGTCACCGCATGGCTAATCATCTGTCGGTTCCTGCTAGCGTCGGAATAGGACCATTGTCCTTTTGCACACTGTCACTTGCGCCCCACATTCACAGGCTTGAAGCTTGTCACAGTCATCCCTTCCCAGATCCTACTCGGAATACCACAAACAAATTTTAGACTTTCCGGATCTCAGGAATGCTGCCAATGGTTCTAGCCTATACTACGAAGGTTCTAATCTCAGATACGGATGCTCTGTTGTCAGGAGAGACGATGTGAATCGTTGATTAGAGTCCCAAGAGAATATACTCCGGCCGTCATCCAATGACTACGTTGAACATCATGTAGACCGCTTTGTGGTTGTCAGGCACGCGATCTTGGCTAAGTGAGTAACGAAGATTGGGTGATTGTCATGGGTCACCCTTTTATTATGACTTAATTGAATTAAGTACGAGAGTATATCTTGGAAAAGAAGTAGGCGTGAATTGAATAGAAAAATAGTAGTAATTGCATTAATTCATCAAGAATAGCAGAGCTCCACCTTAATCTCTGGGGTGTAGAAACTCCACCGTAGAAAATACATAAGTGAAAAAGGTCTAGGCATGGCCGTGAGGCCAGCCTCCAAACGTGTACAATGGTCTCTAAGATCAAAGTGATCAAAAGATATTCCAAAGATGTAAGATAAATCTCTAAAAGTAGTTTTTATACTAGACTAGCAACCTAGGGTTACAGAAAATGAGTAACTAAGTGCAGATAGTGCAGAAATCCACTTCCGGGGCCCACTTGGTGTGTGCTTGGGCTGAGCATTTAGCTTTACACGTGCATAGGCTGTTCCTAGATTTAAACGCCAGGTTTGGTGCCAGTTTGGACGTTTAACTCCAATTCTGGTGCCAGTTTGGGCGTTTTACGCTAGAATTTTTAGGCAGACTTTGAACGCCAGTTTGGGCTATCAAATCTCAAAAAAAGTATGAACTACTATATATTGCTGGAAAGCCCAGGATGTCTAATTTCCAACGCAATTGAGAGCACGCCAATTGGGCTTCTGTAGCTCTAGAAAATCCACTTCGAGTGCAGGGAGGTCAGAATCCAACAGCATCTGCAGT
The DNA here is from genome assembly GCF_000816755.2 of Arachis ipaensis. Taxonomy (NCBI): domain Eukaryota; kingdom Viridiplantae; phylum Streptophyta; class Magnoliopsida; order Fabales; family Fabaceae; genus Arachis; species Arachis ipaensis. The sequence continues at coordinate 69,472,863 of NC_029787.2, forward strand.
CCTTTTTCAGCCTCTGAATCAGATTTTTGCTTAGGTCCCTCAATTTCAGCCAGAAAATACCTGAAATCACAGAAAAACACACAAACTCATAGTAAAGTCCATAAATGTAATTTTTGCATAAAAACTAATAAAAATTAACTAAAACATACGAAAAACTATGTAAAAATAATGCCAAAAAGGGTATAAATTATCTGCTCATCAATGGACAAAAGTATTTTAATAATAAATAATTTTTTAACTCTTTTATGGTAACTAACTTTTTCATGATTTTATTATGTGTTTAGAATTTGGATGATGTAATATGAAAAAAATGATTATGATGGTCTTAATATAAAAAGCAAATCGAATACAATTTATTTTTCTAAAATATTTATCTATTAAATAGCAAATTATTTTGTATGAAAATTATTTGAAATATTATATTAAATTTGTAGAAAATTTGTGCGAAAATAATTTTTTGTTTTGTATGAAATTTATTTCAAATACGTAAATTCTTTTAAATTAAATTTGTCTGAAATTTAATTAAAAAGAAATATTTGATTTGTCTAAAATTTGTTTGAAAAAAATTGTTATATTTGACTAAATTCGTTAGAAATTTGTCTGAAATAAAGTATATTTTTTGTTTGAAATTTGTCTAAAAATTAATATTTTTATGTTTGAAATTTGTCTGAAATATGTTATTTTTATCTTGGCTAATCTGTCTAAAATTCGTCTAAAATACATCATAATAGTTAGAAATCTGGTAGATAAATGCCTATTCGAAATCTGTCGCAAAATCGTCTGAAAAAAATTTCGGACGAAATTTCAGACAAAATTTAAATTAGCAACAAGGCTTTTTGGGACAAAAAAAATTCGTCCCAATTTTGTTTGAAAGAAAAAATTTGTCTCTAATTTGTTCGAAATTTATTTCAATTTTGTCTCAAAATTCGTCTGAAAAAGCCCTATTTCTAGTAGTGAATTATGAATATTATCACTCCAAAATCTGCACTATGGGTCATTGACTCTGGTGCAATTGATCATGTGACTTTTGACTTAAAAGATTTTACAAGTTTTCAAAACATTTCTCCAATCAATGTGATATTGCCAAATGAGACCAAAACTGTTAGCACCATCATTGGCACAATCACATTCTCTAAAAAATTTTTCTCAAAAATGTTTTATACATTCCTTCGTTTGATTTCAAACTGATCTCTATGTCAAAATTAACCTCAAACTTACATTGTCAACTGTTAATCAATGATAAGTGTTGTGAGATACAAGATCGATCCACGTCACAGATGATTGGCATTGCTAAGTGTATAGAAGGGTTGTATACAATGAGTAGAGAACCAGAATTCTCTCACTTTCTCCCTCCTCCAACAAAGTAAACTTCATTATCAGCAACTACGACTACTACTCATCCCACAACACCTTCACATAGTGAGCACAACAATATTTAACATCTTAGATTAGGACACATACCCATGCATAAATTGATTTTACTGAAGAAGTATTAACCTTTTATAGATTGTATTGCTTTAAAACTTCCTTGTGACTCATGTCATTTTGAAAAATAAAAGAAATTATCTTTTTATCTTAGTACCACTGAAATAAAAGACTGTTTTGACTTACTTCATATGGATATCTGGGGTCCTATTCTGTCCCTTCTAATAAAGGACATAGGTATTTTTTGACTGTGGTGAATGGTAAGAGCTGATTCACTTGGATTTTTTTTATGAAAACCAAATCTGAGGCATCATAATTGGTTATCAATTTTGTGAATTTTGTCAGAGTACAGTTTGAAAAACAAGTTAAGTGTATAAGGACTGACAATGGGCCAGAATTCACTCTAAAATCCTTTTTTGCATCAACTGGCATTTTATACCAAACCTCTTGTGTAGAAACACAAGAGCAAAACGGGATTGTAGAGTGAAAACACCAGCACATTTTAGGTGTTACTAGAGCACTGTTATTTCAATCAGGAATTCCACATTATTTTTGGCAATACGCAGTTGCTCACGCTATTCACCTAATTAATAGGCTGCCTAGTACTAAACTGGATAATGCTAGTCCTTATAAGCTTTTGTATGGTAATTTACCTGATCTTTCATATTTAAGAGTATTTGGTTCTCTTGCATATGCCTCCACATTAACAAATTCAAGAATAAAATTAAACCCAAGAGTTAGGAAAACAGCTTTTCTCGGTTTTAAACTAGGAACAAAGGGTTTTCGACTTATTGATTTAAAATCAAAGGAAATTTTCATATCTAGAAATGTAACTTTCTATGAAACTCATTTTCCATTTTCACATTCCACTAGCACTGACATTCATGCAATACCCACTCGTACTCCACAATGCATTGATCTTTTTTAATATGATACACCACCCATACATCATTTGCAATCACCCACACCTACCACACTCACAGATTCAAATGAACATTTTTCATGTTCAATGCACTCACCAATTTCCTCACACACTATTGCACCCACTACCATACCACACACCAAAAATACACTTATATCACAAAATTACGATATCACACATGACTGCATCACTAGAAAATCTGAAAGAGTCAAGAAATCACCTACTTATTTGAAGGACTATCATTGTATGATAACCCACAAAACTTGTAACACCCTAATTTTTAGCACCTCATGATCGTACTAAAAGTTCGAGCGCTACTAACCTCTATTCCTTTAAATGTATACTATGTTTATTTAATATTGAGCCTTCGCGAATATGAACTGAAACCTTTAATTAAGAAAACAAAGATCCTTTATTTTAAACCACTTAACCACAAAGGTATATATATATATATATATATAACATTACACTCAACTTGTAATCATAATCTTCTATGCTCCTATAGCTCCACACTAAACCTTCGTACCTGTAGCTGAAAGGGGGTGGAAATAGGGGGTATGAACTGGGAAGTTCTTAATAGGGTCGGGATAGTTAGTTAGGATTATCACAGCTCAATTTAATTCACAGCCTAGCACAAGGACCCAGAACAATAACCAGTCATAGAAGTTCAAATTAACAAGCAATTAAAATAACAAACACACTCAAGTAATCATAAACAATTCACAACACCGAACCAAATGCAAAATATGCAAACAAGGATGATGCATGCCTATTCCTATCGCAAGTAATGAGCTCATTTGTCGGTTTCGACCTGCACCCGACGCAATCCAACTCGCAAGTCGGATAAGGCATTCCAACGACATAACCTCTGCAGGTTTTTACTTCTTGCAGGCGCTGATTCTCCAGCTGAAGTATGTCGAACATAACCTCTGCAAGTACTTGCAGGCACTGATTCTCCAGCTAAAACATGTAACCCCTTCTCCTGGAAGCCATTCCATATTCACAGGCATCCCCGCACAATCACAAACAAAGCCCACGGCTTATTAACATTTATCCTTCGTCACCTTAACCATACTATTGTCACCCTCTTGTGACCTTTCCATAATCACACGTGCCGATTTATCTTCTCTTTTTCTTTTAAAACTAAAACCACCTCTTTGTGACATTCACCAAAACCTTTAAAACAATTTACGTAAACTATTTCTTCTTCCAAAAGACAAAGAAAAACCATTTATTTGTTAAACCCCTCAACAAGGCCTCCAGACTTTAGGGGAGTGGTAGCCAATCTCATTTTCTTAAGTTCATTACAATTATTATTTTCTTAAATTGTTTTAATCAAATAAAGTTTCTAAATCAAATCAAAACCAAATCATACAAATCAAAAGTTTTGAACCAATTTCAAAACCAAAACCAATCCCAGTTTTATCCTTAAAACTAATTCTCTAACTTTCCAAGACGTCGCAAAAGGAAATCATTCAGTCAAAATTCAATTACTTTTAAAGTTCACTAAAACTCCTCCCAATAAAATTCTTAAGTCAAATTCAAAACAAAAGTCCTTTTAATATTTAAATCAACCTTAAAACATAATACCTCTCTTAAATAATTTAAAATCGTAAAATAATTCTTTTCTAAATAAATCAAACTCAAAACATATACTTTTCTTAAATGAATTAAACTCGAAACATAACTATTTTCTTAATAAATCAAAAATGAAATAATACAGTTTCTCAAATCCAATCTTTTCTAAATAACATTTCAAACAAAGTTTTAAATTTTATAACAAAATTTCTCAAACTCTTTCAAATCATTTCCAATAAATCAAAACTATTTCTAATATCAAAACATTTATAAAATCAAACCAATTAAAAGTTCAACAGCTTCTAAAATCAAAACATTTTTATATCTCAAATCATGTCATCAACTCATCAATTCATTTTTTCATTAAATCTCAATGTCATCATCAAATATCACCAATTCCACATGATCACCAACAATATTCCAGCCCCAAATTCATCAAAATATCGATTCTTGGTGGCACTTAAATTGACCAATCCCCAAACTAATCACAAATAACAATATATCACAAAAATTCAACTTAAATTCAGTCAAATTTAATCAACAATCAATCACAATATCAAATCACTTATTCAATACAAATTTATGCGTTGAAAATTTACCGAAACTCTACCTCCTTACGAAATTAACACAATGGAAGCTTCAGAAAAGCTTTCTGACCGAGTCGTTGAAGAAGAAAACTTCAGAAATCGCTTGTACCTCCTAGAACTCCAATTGGCCGAACTCAAGGGGAATGGGAGCTATGTCACCGTCAGCTTCCACCGAACAAAAGTTATGCCAACGTGTAGAGGAGGAAGATACGAACACTTTTATCGGATTAGATTTTTTATTGGAGTTACAGATCTCAAGAAATCAAAGCCGAAAGCTCTCGGGTTCCATGGAGCTTACGTTCCCTCTCTCTCTCTCTCTCTCTCTCTATATATATATATATATATATATATCTTTTCTTTCTTAACATGAAAGGAAGAAATGAGATGCTGATGATGGTGATTAAATGATAAGGATAGTTTTTGAATAACTTGGTGACACGTAAGGGGTTGGGTGTCAAGAAACTAAGCTGTTGAGTCAGCGATTCAAGTTATAAATATCCTAAACAGATAATTATAAAAACTGGATATATTAACACACAAGTAATAATAATATATATATATATGAGTTACTAATATAAATGACATTAGCAACATAATAATAAAAGATATACGGTGAAGTATTAGCAAAGCTAAGTTCACCGAAGAGTACCGATATTTACTTATATCGGTGGATATCTAGCTTGATAATAATATTATTAACTAAACTTTATTTTTAAATGAAAAATATCAATTACTCAAATTAAAATATACATATAATTTAATTACTTATAATAAAATAATTTCTAAAAATAAGGAACTCTAATTTATAAAATAAATTATAACTTATTTATATTTATATTTTTAAAAATCTAGGTCGTTACATCTTACCCACCTTATAAAAATTTTTGCCCTCGAAAGTTGATATAAGATGGAAGAGATTCATACTATCTTTCTTTTCAGACATGTCAAAGAAAAACAGAACGATTTGAGATGTTCAGTTTTCGAACATGAGAAAAATAATATCGTGTAAAAATGATTGAAAAAGTGTAGTGTGGTTGATGAGTCCATATTTGATGATATATTTTGACTCAATTTGGATGGATTTCATTACATAAACTTACACTTAAGCACCAAAATAGCATACTTTTGTGTTTGATTTGTATTTTGGACCTAAATGTGAAAACATGCATTTTTGTGCTTAAATTAGTAATTTTAATTCCACTTTCATGTCATTCGTTGCCGTGATATATTTTGTGAGTGATTTCAGGTCATTTTGGCAAGATTGACTAAGCAAAAGTGGAAGAAGGCATGTAAAAGGGAGAAGACATGAAGAAAACAAGGAAAAGCACACACAGGACCCTGCACGTGATTTCATTAATGCAACACGTGCTGCGGGATTTCTGAAGGCTTTTGACCCATTTTGGAAGGCTTGAAGGCTGAATTTGGATGCTATATGAAGGGGATATCAACACATATGAAGGCATTAATTAGCCTTTAATTAGTTAGAATTAGAGTAGGAGGCCACATTTTACATTTTTAGCATATTATTAGGAGTAGGAGTTGTGTAGAGTAGAATACTCTCTTAGGTTTCATCAATTTCCATTATAGCATTTTATAGCAAGCCTGGATTTTGCTTCTTTAATTGTAAGTATTCTCAATCTCATTTTTAATTATAGCATATTTTACTTTTACTTTCTCTTGGTTCAGTTTACTTTGTTCATATTTGCAATTTTGAGTTTCTTGAAGTTTTGATTGATGAATTTAATGTTTCATGCTTTCTTTATGCTTGTTGGATTATTTATTGTTGATTTTGTGCAAAGTTGGTTATAGCTTTCTATTTTCCTTTTCAATTTCCTATGTTTTGTTTTTATGCACACAAGGTATTTGTGAAAATACCAATTATGGATTTTGAGTAGATTTTCCCACCTTGGCTTGGGATTTGAGTTCCTAGGATACTAGAGTCATAATGTCCGACATTTAGTGGTAATTCTTGGGTAGTTAGTTGACTCTTGTTTCTGTTGAAGCTAGCCTTTTATCAACTAGTTTGGTAAGTTAGCTAGGACTTATGGATTAAGGTCAATTATGCTTGTTTGACTTACTCCTCGATGTTAGGGGTTAACTAAGCGAGATTGACTCATCATAATTACCATAGTTGTGGTTATGGCAATGATAGGATTACTTAGATCCTCGTATTCCCAAGTCAAGGTTCTTTATTGCATTTATAGTATTTTTACTAGTTTTGATCTCATCTTCTCTTTACTTGCATTAATTTCCAATTTTGATCATTTCTTAGTTATTTTATTTCTTGAGTTCCTTTAATCTTTCGTTCTTTAATACTTGCAACGAAGAGATTCTTATTTTGAGAAAATTCGAATCGACAAGAATTCCAGCCTATTAGTGGTACAGGAACATGGTCAAGCAAGGATATATGCGAATGATGGAATATGCTAAGAAGGAAATCCAAGCATGGTTCAGAAAAGGTATCCGAAACAAAGAACTCCAATGAAGATGGTAAAACAAGAAATGGTGTGCCAACTTTTGCGACAAGAATCGTAGGTCAAAACTAAGCGGACCTTTGAAAAATAACTCCTAACGTTTCAAAACCTCATGATTTGCAAATCCAATTAATTCTATTTTGTCTATGAAAATCTATTAGTGTTTCCGTATACACAAATTATCAGTATTAAGTTAGCTATACCTGATACCACGAGAGATACAACGTTCGACTAACAGCATTAATCGATAGACAATCATGCATCTGAAACTCAAATTCTTGTCACTAGGACTAGTCCTACTGCATGATAGACACTCAGAGTATGCAGTGAAGCATAGTCAGTCCATTCCCAGGGCTCTAACAGGAATGAACTGCTCTGATACCATAATGTAACACCATAACTTTTAGCACCTCATGATCGTACTAAAAGTCCGAGCGCTACTAACCTCTATTCCTTTAAATATATACTATGTTTATTTAATATTGAACCTTCGCGAATATGAACTGAAACCTTTAATTAAGAAAATGAAGATCTTTTATTTTAAACTATTTAACCACAAAGCTATATGTATATTGATGAGCGGATAATTTATACGCTTTTTGGCATTGTTTTTACATAGTTTTTAGTATGATTTAGTTAGTTTTTAATATAATTTTATTAGTTTTTGAATAAAAATCATATTTCTGGAATTTACTAGGAGTTTGTGTATTTTTCTGTGATTTCAGGTAAATTCTTGCTAAAATTGAGGGACTTGAGCAAAAATCTGATTCAGAGGCTGAAGAAGGACTACAGATGTTGTTGGATTCTGACCTCCCTGCACTCGAAGTGGATTTTCTGGAGCTACAGAAACCCAATTTGTGCGCTCTTAATTGCATTGGAAAGTAGACATCCAGGGCTTTCCAAAAATATATAATAGTCCATACTTTGCTCGAGTTTAGATGATGCAAACTGGCGTTAAATGCCAACCTTCTGCCATATTCTGGAGTTAAACGCCAGAAACAGGTTGCAAATTAGAGTTAAACGCCGGAAACAGGCTACAACCTGGCGTTTAACTCCAAAAAGAGTCTCTACATATGAAAGCTCAATGCTCAGGTCAAGCACACACCAAGTGGGCCCGGTAGTGGACTTCTACATCATTTACTTATTTCTGTAACCCTAGTAACTAGTTTAGTATAAATAGAACTTTTTACTATTGTATTTTCATCTTGGATTTTACATCTTTAGATCGTTGTATGCGTTTAGGAGGCTGGCTTCATGGCCATGCCTGAACCTTCATCACTTATGTATTTTCAACGGTAGAGTTTCTACACACCATAGATTAAGATGTGGAGCTCTGCTGTTCCTCATGAATTAATGCAAAGTACTATTGTTTTTCTATTCAACTCAAGCCTCTTTCTTCTCTAAGATATTCATTCGCACACAAGAATATGATGAATGTGATGATTATGTGACGCTCATCACCATTCTCACTTATGAACGTGTGCCTGACAAACACTTCCGTTCTACATGAAAGCAAGCTTGAATGCATATCTCTTAGCCTCCTGATTTACGATCAGAGTCTTCGTGGTATAGGCTAGAATTATTGGTGGCCATTCTTGAGATCCGGAAAGTCTAAACCTTGTCTGTGGTATTCCGAGTAGGATCTAGGAAGGGATGGTTGTGACGAGCTTTAAACTCATGAGTGCTGGGCTTAGTGACTGACGCAAAAGGATTACTGAATCCTATTCCAGCATGATCGAGAACCGATAGATGATTAGCCATGCGGTGACAGCGCATTTGGACCATTTTCACTGAGAGGACGGGATGTAGCCATTGAAAACGGTGATGCCCAACATACAGTTTGCCATGGAAAGGAGTATGAATGATTGGATGAAAGCAGTAGGAAAGCAGAGGGTCAGAAGGAACAAAAGCAACTCCATACGCTTATCTGAAACTCTCACCAATGAATTGCATAAGTATCTCTATCCTATTTTATATTTTAATTATATTTTAACAATCAATTCACCATAACCATTTGAATCCGCCTGACTGAGACTTGCAAGATGACCATAGCTTGCTTCAAGCCGACAATCTCCGTGGGATCGACCCTTACTCACGTAAAGTTTATTACTTGGACGACCCAGTGCACTTGCTAGTTAGTTGTGCGAAGTTGTAAAAAAGAACTAAGATTATGAACGTGCGTACCAAGTTTTTGGCGCCGTTACCAAGGAATGAACGATCACGATTTCGTGCACCAAGTTTTTGGCGTCGTTGCCGGGGATTGTTCGAGTTTGGACAACTGACGGTTTATCTTGTTGCTCAGATTAGGTAATTTTATTTTAATTTTAAGCTTCTTTCTTTTATTATTTTTATTTTTATTTTTGAAAAATTTTCAAAAAAAATATATTTTTATAAAATAAATAAATTATTCTATGTTCTTCAGAATTTTTAAGAATGAATTCTAGAGTTTCATGATGATCTGTTGAAGCCTGGCTGGCTGTAAAACCATGTCTAAATTCTTTTAGACTGAGGCTTCCTCTTCACATGCTTGAACTATGTATGCTGAAGCTTGGCTGGCCATTGGCCATGTCTAGTGTTTTGGACCGGAGCTTTCACTGAAAGCTTGGCCGGCTAGTAAGCCATGTCTAATTCCTGGACTGGAGCTTTAGACTAACATTGCATGATTCCTGGAATTCTCATTAGAAAATTTGAAATCCTTATTTTCTTTTTCAAAAAAATTTCGAAAAATACCAAAAAAAATTTTAAAATCATAAAATCAAAAATAATTTGATGTTTCTTGTTTGAGTCTTGTGTCAATTTTTAAGTTTGGTGTCAATTGCATATTTCTAATTTTCCATAAAAATTTTCGAAAACTCATGCATGGTGTTCTTCATAATCTTCAAGTTGTTCTTGATGATTTGCTTTGTTTGATCTTTGCATTTTTATGTTTTATGTCTTTTCTTGTTTTTCATATGCATTTTCAATTTATTAGTGTCTAAAGATTGAAAATTTCTAAGTTTGGTGTCTTGCATGTTTTTCTTTTCTTAAAAATTTTCAAAAATAAGTTCTTGGTGTTCATCTTGACATTCAAAGTATTCTTGGTGTTCATCTTGACATTCAAAGTGTTCTTGCATGCATTTTTTATTTTGATCTTAAATTTTCATGTTTTGCATCATTTTTATGTTTTTCTCTTTCTTCATTAAAAAATCAAAAATAACAAAAATTTCTTTCCCTTATTTCTCTCATAAATTTTCGAAAATTTGGTTTGATTCAGTCAAAAAGTTTTTAAATTCAATTGTTTCTTATGAGTCAAATCAAATTCTCAATTTAAAAATTCTATCTTTTTCAAATCTTTTTCAAAAATTAAATTTTTTTCATTTTTTCTTTCATGATTTCGAAATTTTCAAAATTTATTTTCAAAATCTTTTTCTTATTTCTATTTCATATTTTCGAAATTTATGCTAACAATTAATGTGATTGATTCAAAAATTTTTAGTTTATTACTTGCCTAGTAAGAAAGGTTCAATCTTTAAACTCTAGAATCATATCGTTTTAGTTTCTTGTTAGTCAAGTAATCAACTTTAATTTCAAAAATCAAATCTGTTTAAATTTCTTTTTCAAATCTTTTTCAAAATAAATTTCAATCACATCTTTTTCAAAATCAATTTCAAAATCTTTTCTAACTTCTTATCTTTTCAAAATTGATTTTCAAATCTTTTTCAATTAATCCTATCTTTTTGTTTGATTCTAAACCCACTCTTCTCCTCTGTGTTTGAATTCTTATCTTTTCCTTCTTCCATTCTTCTCTTCTTATACTCATATAAGGAATCTCTATACTGTGACATAGAGGATTCCATATTTTCTTTTCTGTTCTCTTCTTTTTCATATGAGCAGGAACAAGGATAAGAACATTCTTGTTTAAGATGATCCTGAACCTGAAAGGACTCTGAAGAGGAAGCTAAGGGAAGCTAAAGCACAACTCTCTGGAGAAAATCTGACAAAAATTTTTGAAAAAGAAGGAGACATGGCCGAACCCAACAACAATGCAAGGAAGATGCTTGGTGACTTCACTGCACCAAATTCTAACTTACATGGAAGAAGCATCTCAATCCCTGCCATTGGAGCAAACAATTTTGAGCTAAAGCCTCAATTAGTTTCTCTGATGCAATAGAATTGCAAGTTTCATGGACTTCCATCAGAAGATCCTTTTCAGTTCTTAACTGAATTCTTGCAAATCTGTGATACCGTTAAGACCAATAGGGTTGATCCCGAGGTCTACAGGCTTATGTTTTTCTCGTTTGCTGTAAGAGACAGAGCTAGAATATGGTTGGACTCTCAACCTAAAGATAGTCTAAACTCTTGGGATAAGCTGGTCACGACTTTCTTAGCCAAGTTCTTTCCTCCTCAAAAGCTTAGCAAGCTTAGAGTGGATGTTCAAACCTTCAAACAGAAAGAAGGTGAATCCTTATATGAAGCTTGGGAGAGATACAAGCAATTGACCAAAAAGTGTCCTTCTGACATGCTTTCAGAATGGACCATCCTGGATATATTCTATGATGGTCTGTCTGAATTATCAAAGATGTCATTGGACCATTCTGCAGGTGGATCCATTCACCTAAAGAAAATGCCTACAGAAGCTCAGGAACTCATTGACATTGTTGCAAATAACCAGTTCATGTACACTTCTGAAAGGAATCCTGTGAGTAATGGGACGCCTCAGAGGAAGGGAGTTCTTGAAATTGATACTCTGAATGCCATATTGGCTCAAAACAAAATATTGACTCAGCAAGTCAATATGATTTCTCAGAGTCTGAATGGATTGCAAGCTGCATCCAACAGTACTAAAGAAGCATCTTCTGAAGAAGAAGCTTATGATCCTGAGAACCCTGCAATAGCAGAGGTGAATTACATGGGAGAACCCTATGGAAACACCTATAATCCCTCATGGAGAAATCATCCAAATTTCTCATGGAAGGATCAACAGAAGCCTCAACAATGCTTTAATAATGGTGGAAGAAACAGGTTTAGCAATAGCAAGCCTTTTCCATCATCCTCTCAGCAACAGACAGAGAATTATGAGCAGAATCCATCTAGCTTAGCAAATATAGTCTCTGATCTATCCAAAACCACACTAAGTTTTATGAATGAAACAAGGTCCTCCATTAGAAATTTGGAGGCACAAGTGGGCCAGCTGAGTAAACGAGTCACTGAAACTCCTCCTAGTACTCTCCCAAGAAATACAGAAAAGAATCCAAAAAGAGAGTGCAAGGCCATAACCTTACTTGGTGTGGCCGAACCCATAAAGAAGGAGAAGGACATGAATCCTAGTGAGGAAGACCTCCTAGGACGTTCACTGACCAATAAGGAGTTTCCCTTTGAGGAACCAAAGGAATCTGAGGCTCATCTAGAGACCATGGAGATTCCATTGAACCTCCTTTTACCATTCATGAGCTCTGATGACTATTCATCTTCTGAAGAAGATGAAGACATTGTTCAAGGGCAAGCTGCCCAGTATTTGGGAGCAATCATGGAGCTGAATGTCAAGCTATTTGGTAATGAGACTTGGGAGGACGAGCCTCTATTGCTCATTGATGAACTAAATATCTGGGTTCAGCACACTTTACCTCAAAAGAAACAGGATCCTGGTAAATTCCTAATTCCCTGTAACATAGGCACCATGACATTTGAGAAGGCTCTGTGTGACCTGGGGTCAGGCATAAACCTCATGCCACTCTCTGTAATGGAGAAACTGGGAATCTATGAGGTACAAGCTACAAGAATCTCATTAGAGATGGCAGACAAATCAATGAAACAGGTTTATGGACTAGTAAAGGTTGAAGGCCTTTACATCCTTGCTGATTTCATAATCCTAGACAGTGGGAAGGATGAGGATGAATCCATCATCCTAGGCAGACCCTTCCTAGCCACAGCAAAAGTTGTGATTGATGTTGACAGAAGAGAGTTGGTCCTTTAGTTGAATGAGGGCTACCTTGTATTTAAGACTCAAGGGTCTCCTTCTGTAACCATGGAGAGGAAGCATGAAAAGCTTCTCTCACTGCAGAGTCAACCAAAGCCCCCATAGTCAAACTCTAAGTTTGGTGTTAAGAGGCCTCAACATTGCTCTGATTTTCTGTGAGGCTCCATGAGAGCTCACTGTCAAGCTATTGACATTAAAGAAGCGCTTGTTGGGAGGCAACCCAATGTTATTTAATTATATCTATTTATTTTCCATTGCTATTTTATATTTTCTTTAGGTTGATGATCATGTGAAGTCACAAAAACTACTGAAAAATCAAAAACAAAATGAAAAATAGCATTAAAAACAGCTCACCCTGGAGGAAGAGCTTACTAGCGTTTAAACGCCAATAAGAAGCATCAAACTGGCGTTTAACGCCAGAAAGAAGCATCAAGCTGGCATTAAACGCCAGAAACAAGCACCAGACTGGCGTTTAACGCCAAAACAGAGCATGGAATTGGCGTTAAACGCCAGAAACAAGCAGCAAGCTGGTGTTTAAAGCCAGACATGCATTCTAAGGGCGTTTTACACCTAAATGGAGCAGGGATGTTAAGTCCTTGACCCCTCTGGATCTGTGGACCCCACAGGATCCCCACCTACCCCACCTCTTCTTCTTTCCTCTTTACACCTTTTCATAACTCTTTTCCCCAAATATCCTTCACCAATCACCTCCATACCTCTTCCCTAAATACCCTTAACCACTCACATCCATCCACTCTTCCCCATAAACCCCACCTACCTCCAAAATTCAAATTCTTTTCCCTCCCAAACCCAACCCTAATGGCCGAAACCTACCCTTCCTCCCACCCCTATATAAACCCCTCAACACTACTCCATTTTCACACATTACAACCACCACTTCTCCCCCTTGGCCGAATACACTCTCTCCCTCTATTTCCTCTATTTTCTTCTTCTTCTACTACTTTCTTTCTTCTTTTGCTCGAGGACGAGCAACCCTTTTAAGTTTGGTGTGGTAAAAGCATTGCTTTTTGTTTTTCCATAACCATCAATGGCACCTAAGGCCAGAGAAACCTCAAGAAAGAGGAAAGGGAAGGCAATTGCTTCCACCTCTGAGTCATGGGAGATGGAGAGATTCATCTCAAAGGTCCATCAAGACCACTTCTATGAAGTTGTGGCCAAGAAAAAGGTGATCCCTAAGGTCCCTTTTAAGCTCAAAAAGAGCGAATATCCAGAGATCTGACAAGAGATTAGAAGAAGAGGATGGAAAGTTCTCTCTAATCCTATTTAGGGATGGCAATACCACCCGAACCGCGGGTACCCACCCCGAACCGGGGCGGGTTCTTGGGAGGGGCGGGGTCGGGTCGGGTTTAGGTAATACCCGCCCCTACCCGCCCCGCTATATATATAATATATATAATTTTAATATATAATATATAATATTGTATCATAGTTAAACTCAATGGAAAGTTGACTCAAGAGGCAAGCCGGTTCAATTGAGAAGACGGGACCTTAAGCCTGTAGCTAGAGGATGGTTGGAGTTCATCCAACGCTCAATTATTCCTACTAGCAACCGGTCTGAAGTTACTGTAGACCGGGCCATCATGATCCATAGTATCATTATTGGGAAGGAAGTGGAAGTTCATGAGATTATACCTCAAGAACTCTACAAGGTGGCTGAAAAGTCCTCCACTTTGGCAAGGTTAGCCTTTCCTCACCTCATTTGCCACCTCTGGAATTCGGCTGGAATTGACATAGAGGGAGATATCCTCATTGATGAGGACAAGCCCATCACTAAGAAAAGGATGGAGCAAACAAGAGATCATGGACCTCAACAAGAGCATGAGAAAATTCGTCACCATGAAATCCTTGAGATGCCTCAAGGGATGCACTTCCCTTCACAAAACTATTGGGAGCAAAACAACACCTCCCTAGGAGAATTAAGTTCCAATATAGGACAACTAAGGATGGAACACCAAGAGCACTCCATCATTCTCCATGAGATTAGTGAGGATCAAAGAGCTATGAGGGAGGAGCAACAAAGACAAGGAAGAGACATAGAGGAGCTCAAGAGGAAGATGCCACCCTCACTAAGGTGGACCCATTCCTAAATCTCCTTGTTCTTATTTTCCTATTTTTCGGTTCTTGAGCCTTATGTTTTATTTATGTTTGTGTCTTTACTATATGATCATTAGTGTTTAAGTGTCTATGTCTTAAAGCTATGAATGTCCTATGAATCCATCACCTCGCTTAAATGAAAAATGCTTTTAATCACAAAAGAACAAGAAGTACATGATTTCTAATTCATCCTTGAAACTAGTTTAATTATTTTGATGTGGTGACAATACTTTTTATTTTCTGAATGAATGCTTGAACAGTGCATATGTCTTTTGAATTTGTTGTTTATGAATGTTAAAATTGTTGGCTCTTGAAAGAATGATGAAAAAGGAGAAATGTTATTTGATGATCTGAAAAATCATAAAAATGATTCTTGAAGCAAGAAAAAGCAGTGAATAGAGAAAAGCTTGCGAAAAAAAAAGAAAAGAAAAAGAAGGCGAAAAAAAGAAAGAAAAAGAAAAAAAAAGCAAGCAGAAAAAGCCAATAGCCCTTAAAAGGGATCCAAGGCTTTGAGCATCAGTGGATAGGAGCGCCCAAAGGAATAAAATCCTGGCCTAAGCAGCTAAACCAAGTTGTCCCTAACCATGTGCTTGTGGCGTGAAGGTGTCAAGTGAAAAGCTTGAGACTGAGCGGTTAAAGTCGAGGTCCAAAGCAAAAACAAATTGTGCTTAAGAACCCTGGACACCTCTAATTGGAGACTTTAGCAAAGCTGAGTCACAATCTGAAAAGATTCACCCAATTATGTGTCTGTGGCATTTATATATCCGGTGGTAATACTGGAAAACAAAGTGCTTAGGCCCATGGCCAAGACTCATAAAGTAGCTGTGTTCAAGAATCAACATACTGAACTAGGAGAATCAATAATATTATCTGAATTCTGAGCTCCTATAGATGCCAATCATTCTGAACTTCAAAGGATAAAGTGAGATGCCAAAACTGTTCAGAGGCAAAAAGCTACTAGTCCCGCTCATCTGATTGGAGCTAAGTTTCATTGATATTTTGGGATTTATAGTATATTCTCTTCTTTTTATCCTATTTGATTTTCAGTTGCTTAGGGACAAGCAACAATTTAAGTTTGGTGTTGTGATGAGCGGATAATTTATACACTTTTTGGCATTGTTTTTTCATAGTTTTTAGTATGATTTAGTTAGTTTTTAATATAATTTTATTAGTTTTTGAATAAAAATCACATTTCTGGACTTTACTAAGATTTTGTGTGTTTTTCTGTGATTTCAGGTAATTTCTGGATGAAATTGATGGACTTGAGCAAAAATCTGATTCAGAGGCTGAAGAAGGACTACAGATGCTGTTAGATTCTGACCTCCCTGCACTCGAAGTGGATTTTCTAGAGCTATAGAAACCTAATTGGCGCTTTCTCAATTGCGTTGGAAATTAGACATCCAGGGCTTTCCATCAATATATAATATTTCATACTTTGCTCGAATTTAGATGATGCAAACTGGCGTTAAAGGCCAACCTATTGCACTATTCTGGAGTTAAACACCAGAAACAGGTTGCAAATCAGAGTTAAACACCAGAAACAGGCTACAACCTGGCGTTTAACTCCAAAAAGAGTCTCTACACACGAAAGCTCAATGCTCAGCCCAAGCACACACCAAGTGGGCCTGGAAGTGGACTTCTGCATCATTTACTTATTTATGTAACCCTAGTAACTAGTTTAATATAAATAGAACTTTTTACTATTGTATTTTCATCTTGGATTTTACATCTTTAGATCATTGTATGTGTTTAGGAGGCTGGCCTCATGGCCATGCCTGAACCTTCATCACTTATGTATTTTCAACGGCAGAGTTTCTACACACCATAGATTAAGGTGTGGAGCTCTGCTGTTCCTCATGAATTAATGCAAAGTACTATTCTTTTTCTATTTAAATCAAGCCTATTTCTTCTTTAAGATATTCATTCACACACAAGAACATGATGAATGTGATGATTATGTGACACTCATCACCATTCTCACTTATGAACGTGTTCCTGACAAACACTTTCGTTCTACATGAAAGCAAGCTTGAATGCATATCTCTTAGCCTCCTGATTTACTATCAGAGTCTTCATGGTATAGGCTAGAATTATTGGCGGCCATTCTTGAGATCCGGAAAGTCTAAACCTTGTCTGTGGTATTCCGAGTAGGATCTGGGAAGGGATGGTTGTGACGAGCTTCAAACTCGCGAGTGTTGGGCGTAGTGATAGACGCAAAAGGATTACTGAATCCTATTCCATCATGATCAAGAACTGACAGATGATTAGCCATGCGGTGACAGCACATTTGGACCATTTTCACTGAAAGGACGGGATGTAGCCATTGACAACGGTGATGCCCAATATACAGTTTGCTATGGAAAGGAATATGAATGATTGGATGAAAGCAGTAGGAAAGCAGAGGGTCAGAAGGAACAAAAGCAACTCCATACACTTATCTGAAACTCTCACTAATGAATTGCATAAGTATCTCTATCCTATTTTATATTTTAATTATATTTTAACTATCAATTCACCATAACCATTTGAATCCGCCTGATTGAGATTTGCAAGATGACCATAGCTTGCTTCAAGCCGACAATCTCCGTGGGATCGACTCTTACTCACGTAAGGTTTATTACTTGGACGACCCAGTGCACTTGCTTGTTAGTTGTGCGAAGTTGTGAAAAAGAACTAAGATTATGAACGTGCGTACCAAGTTTTTGGCGCCGTTACCAAGGAATAAACGATCACGATTTCATGCACCATATATATATATATATATTCACATAACATTACATAGACTTATTTCAAGACTCTAAAAAGAACAAATCCTACCCCTCTAAAAACTAAAAACAATAATTGACGAGGGAAAAATAAAATCTAACAACTCAACTTGTAAACATAATCTTCTATGCTCCTATAGCTCCGCACTAAACCTTCGCACTTGTAGCTGAAAGGGGTGGAAATAGGAGGTAAGAACTGGGAAGTTCTTAGTAGGGTCGGGGTAGTTAGTTATGTCAGAATTATCACAGCTCAATTTAATTTACAGCCTAGCACAAGGACCCAGAACAATAACTAGTCATAGAAGTTCAGATTAACAAGCAATTAAAATCACAAACACACTCAAGCAATCACAAACAATTCACAACACCGAACCAAATACAAAATATGCAAACGGGGAAGATACATTCCTATTCCTATCGTAGGTAATGAGCTCATTTGTCAGTGTTGACCTGCACCCAATGCAATCCAACTCGCAAGTCCGATAAGGCATACCAGCGACATAACCTCTGCAAGTTTCTACTTCTTGCAGGCGTTGATTCTCCAGCTGAAGCATGTGACCCCTTTGACGGGCAAAAAAATGCCGGTTAAGAATTTATAATAAAAATAGCGTTGCAAGTACAGTTCTTAACCGATGAAAATTTTACTTATCAATTTAAAAAGAGTTGTCACAATTTAGAATCAATTAACTGGGAGTGAAATTCCCAGGTCGTCTCCTAAAGAGTTGACAAAAGAGTGCAATTTATTGGTCAGGAATCGTTTGAGAAATTTTGGAAGTTGAAAATGGAAAAATAAATAAATAGGAATTAAGAAAGGAGCAATTAACAAGAGATGTTGTGTATTTAAAATGAAAAGCCTTGGCTAGGAGAAGATCAATTGAAATTTCTATCCTTGTTGACTTCCTCAAGTATAATAGAAAAAGGTTGTTGCTTCTACTTAGTTATCCTCTAACTAATAGAGGAAATTTAAGTAGGTAATACCAACTCTAATTCACAAGTCCTAATCACCTCCCAAGAAAGGATTAGAGTTAGTAAAAATCCAGTTGGCAGCAATTTCTAATTACATGTCAACACTTGAGGATCCCAACTCAAGGGTTTCTTATTAATCAACTCCAAAGTCAAGTTGGGAGCTCTACTACATTAACATGAATGCCATTTTCACAGACATGTAAAGGGAGTAGATGGAAAACATGGTAATTGAATTTAAATTAACAAAAACAAAATTAAAACTGATAATTAATTCAGAGAAATTAGCAAGCAATGGAAGTAAATATAAAAATAGTTCCTTATATTAATAAATTCAACTTAACAAAATCCGAACATGAAATGGAAAAACTAAATGGAAAAGGAAAGAGTAGAATGATAGAAAAGCAAACTATAGTAATGAAGACTTCAATTGAAGGTAGTAACTCTCTCAAGATCCAATCCAAAAGCATAAAACTCCAAATCTAAGAAAGTGTAGAACCCTAGAAGAAGTAGTGTTTTCTCCCTAGAATTTAAAAACTAAAACTAAACTAAGTGAATGTGAATGTGTGTTGAGTCTCTGCTTGTCCCCTGGCTCTAGTCTGTGAATGTTGGGTCCAAAAACATAGACTAGAGCCAGGGGGCATGCAGAGACTCAACACGCATTCACATTCACTTAGTTTAGTTTTTGTTTTTGAATTCTAGGGAGAAAACACTACTTCTTCTAGGGTTCTACACTTTCTTAGATTTGGAGTTTTATGCTTTTGGATTGGATCTTGAGAGAGTTACTACCTTCGATTGAAGTTTTCATTACTATAGTTTGCTTTTCTATCACTCTACTCTTTCCTTTTCCATTTAGTTGTTCCAATTCATGTTTGGATTTTGTTAAGTTGAATTTATTAATATAAGGAACTATTTTTATATTTACTTCCACTGCTTGATAATTTCTCTGAATTAATTATCAGTTTTAATTTTTCTTTTGTTAATTTAAATTCAATTACCATATTTCCCATCTACTCCCTTTATATGTCTGTGAAAATGGCATTCATGTTAATGGAGTAGAGCTCCCAACTTGGCTTTGGAGTTGATTAATAGGAAACCCTTAAGTTGGGATCCTCAAGTGTTGACATGTAATTGGAAATTACTGCCAACTAGATTTTTACTAACTCTATCCTTCCTTGGGAGGTGATTAGGACTTGTGAATTAGAGTTAGTATTACCTACTTAACTTTCCTCTATTAGTTAGAGGATAACTAAGCAGAAGCAACAACCTTTTTCTATTATACTTGAGGAAGTCAACAAGGATAGAAATTCCAATTGATCTTCTCCTAGCCAAGGCTTTTCATTTAAATACACAACATCTCTTGTTAATTGCTCCTTTCTTAATTCCTATTTATTTATTTTTCCGTTTTTAACTTCCAAAATTTCTCAGACGATTCCTGACAAATAAATTGCACTCTTTTGTCAACTCTTTGGGAGACAACCTGGGAATTCCACTCCCAGTTAATTGATTCTAAATTGTGACAACTCTTTTTAAATTGATAAGTGGAATTTTCTTCGGTTAAGAACTATACTTGCAACACTATTTTTATTATAAATTCTTAACCGGCATTTTTCCGCCCGTCAATTTTTGGCACCGTTGCTGGAAAATTGCAAATATGTGCCTTATTATTGGTTATTGTATGCATTTGCTTTTTGCTTATTTGTTAGTTTTTGTTAGTTTTAGGACTTTGTTGCTTATTTTTATTAGTTTTTATTTCTATTTGCTACTATGAATTCTCATCACTTTGGCTATGAGTTTGGTTCAACTTATGTTGTAGGAAATGGAAGCTACAATGAGAACTTGCATCAAGGATGGGACAATCAAAGGTGGGAGGAACCTCAAGGATTTGATCAACCCTCTTGGCAACAACCTCCTCCAATGTACTATGAACAAGAGCCATTCCAGGATGCATATCACTCCAATATCTATGGTGGACCCCTTGTAGTTACCAACAAGCACCACCATATGCCTATGAACCCCATCCTCAACATAGCTTTGAACCACCATACTCACAAGCCGCCTACTACCAAACACCCTCATATGATCCTAATCCTTATCCACCATACCAACCTCCGTATGAGCCATATGAACCATATATAGAACCACCCCAATTCCAATCCAATTACTCCCAAGAACCACCACCTCCAATGTATGTAAATTTTCAACCACAAGATGAATTTTCTTTTCCACCCTAAGAGCACTATGATCCTACTTATGATACCCAAGCGGAACAAGAGTCAAGGGATCATCTTAAGGAAACACTGGATCAACTTCAAGCAACCATCCATCAAATGGAGCGAGTGAAAAGCCGAAAAGCACACAAAGCTCTCATGGCTAACATGTCTCAACTTGAGAACAAAGGATTGAAGTGTGTTTTGCAACAAGTGGAAAATATGGAGAGTGTTGAACCGCTATATCCTTATCATGATGAACCACCCTCTTATCATGAACCTTTCCTTCCATGCAATGAACCTTCATATCCACCCCAATCTTTAATGGATGACACTCTAAGTGTTCTTCTTCAAGAGCAAAGAGAGATGCAAAGGACGACACAAGAATTCATAGCTACCTTGACTGAGGTAGTAGGTAATTTAGCCTCTCTGCACGTCAACACTCAAAGCACTCCCATGGCTACATATGGAGAACCAATAGAAGAGCATAGCATAAAAGAGACACTAGAAACTCCGTTGGAAAGTGAAGAATGTGGCTTTCTATTGGAACAAGTGGAGGAAGTTGTAATAGTTGAAGAGGAAGAAGTGGTTGAAGACTTAGGAGATGCCGAACCTCCATGGGTATCTAGAATTGTAGAGTATTCCTCCAAGAAGATTGAAATTGATGTTGAGGAGGCTAGTGCACAACCTCCAATGCATATTCCATGTGAAGAATTGGATGGAATAGATCACGAAGTAAGTTCCCTTGGTGATGATGATCATGAATCAAGTCTTCCTAGTGATGAATCTACATCTGTAAATGAACTCCTTGGGTATGAAGAACCTTCTCTGAGTGAGTTCGAGAATGATGTGAAAGTGGGAGTCCTTTGAAAAGGATGGACGGGAGTTGAACATGCGTTGTCAAGATCGTTGGAGACTTCTCTACCTAGGTTGCCATCTACTCCTTCATTTGAGTGGGTAAAACTTATTTCTATTCGCTTTACTGTCCCACTTGAGTATGGTATGCTTGAAACAGATGGCCAACTTAGGAAGCTTTGTGGAATTAAGCGTAAGATAAGGATGTTTAGTGGTTGGAGATGCAAATCAAGGCTCATCAAGGTTGAGATTTCAAGAGCTAGATGTAAAGGTTGGACTAGTGATCAATTGATTGGGTCTAAGAGAAGAGTTTGGTACTTCATTGAGAATTCGGATTGCTTGCCACCTGGTCGGAACAACGCTGATCCACTTAAAGACGGGTGTAGAAACAAGATTTGGGATTCGGAAATACAAGAGATCAATTTTGGGAGCTCAAAACTTGTGAAGAACATCATCAAGGCATGGTAAATTCAATTGAAACTGTTGGAGCTTATTGAAAATCCAAGCATTGGAGGAAGTTTCAAGACGAGTTCAAGCACAAGCTACCATGACAAGGAGCTCTGTCCAACTTAAGGACTTTAACTAAAAGTGCTAGGTGGGAGACACCCCACCATGGTATATTCTTCCTATTTTCTCTTTTGTTTACATTGGTAATAAGTTACATTTTCTTTTTTAGTTATGTTTATTTAATTTACATTATGGTTTCACTTGCTTAATCATATTTGGCATTTCTTCGGTACCCTGTTAAATTAAATTAAATTATATAAAACAAAAAAAAAGCTGTCACGCGTGCACGTGAGAGACGCGTACGCGTCGATGCTCAAAACTGGACCATGCTGAAACCATGCTGAAACGACGCGCGCGCGTGACCTGGACAGAGAGTTGTGCCAGGCTCGTGCTAGTGGGGTGTTGGGCGCACAAGCCAAACCACGCGTACGCGTGACCCACGCATACGCGTCCCCTGCATTTTTCACTATCCACGCGTAAGCATCAGCGATGCGTACGCGTGGAAATGAAAATTGGCGTAAAAGAGTGAATTGAACAGAGAGCTGTGCGGCCATGGTCCTGGAGTCACGCGAGTAGTCACGCGTACACGTGACCGACGCTCACGCGTCAGTGTTCATTTTCGGCCATCCACGCGTACGCGTGGAGGACGCTTATGGGTCACATGGATGTTTCTGTTTTCACGCGCACGCGTGATGTATGCGCACGCGTCACGTCCCGTTTTCCATTTTACTTCTTTCTTCTTTCCTTTCTTACTCTTTCTTCTTCCTTTCTCACTTTCTTCTCCTCCCTTCTCATCCTTATTCTCTTTCCTTATCTTTTACATATTACATTGGCATACTTTCATTCATTGCATTTTAAATTTGTGCATACTTTTATTTTCTTTTCTAAGTTTATTATTTTTCCATTGGTGTTAAATGTTCTTATTCAACTGTTGCATTATTTTGGTGCTTAGTGACTTGTTTTATATTGTTGGGTATTATTATTCATAGGTCAATGCTAAATTTTTATGACACTTGTATTCCATTTGCATGGATATGCACTTATAATGTATTTCAAGACCCACTCTTCTTATTCTCTCTCCCCCATTGTTGCAATTTTTGCACTATTAATATGCCATTTGCTTCTACTATTTTCTCATTTGCATGTTGTAGCTACCATGTAGTTGAGACCCTCATTATTTGGCATTAACCCACCCATATTTTTTTATTTTCCTATTTTTGTTTCTGGGTTACTTTTCTTCCTCTTTCCCTTCTTTCAGGATGGCCACCGAGAAGGGAAAGGAAATGCTTCTCAATGGGATGACAAACAAGTCCATCTGTACAACCTTTGGAGAAAAGCATTAGTTGTAGCCACCCGCCCACTTGCATATCTTAGCATGCACCGAGGACGGTGCAATCTTTAAGTGTGGGGAGATCGATACCGACTTCCATGGGTTAGTTACTTCCTTTCTCAACACCAATGTTTAATTTGTTAGTTTTATTGCATTTGCATGTTTGATTGCATGTTTGTTTGATTTTGTGTATATTCTACCAATACTTGGTTGAAGCGATGAATTCTTTTCCAAGAAATTATTTTATAGAATTTTACTAATTTGAATTAAAATTTTTATTGAACTTGTTTGAAGAAATATTATATTGGAACATGGTTTAGAGCTCGAACACACAAAACCAGTGAGATTTTGAGCCTAAAATTGTGATCTTTGTCTTGCTTATTTCTATATTTCCATTGTTTGATGTATGTATGCACTTATATGATTGAGGCCTTGTTTCACTGAGCTTACATACCCATATGGCCTTAACCTTTTCATTATCCTTTGTAAACCAATGTTGAGCCTTTTAACCATTTATTCTTTACTTTAGCTCATCACTAACTCTAAGCGAAAAATAATAATATCCTTAATTTGAATCCTTGGTTAGCTTAAACTAGTGAAAGTATTCATGATTTAAGTGTGGGGAAGTTGGGTTTGCTAATATTTGGTTTGAGAATTGGGTGTTGCATATTCTTGTGAAAATGTGCAAAGCAATAGTTGAGCACATATTATTGCATTCAATAATTTAATCATATGCATTGAGGAAAACAAAAGAAAAGAAAAGAAAAATAAAAAGAAAAAAAAGAAAAAAAGGAGAAAAAGAAAAGAAAAAGAGCAAATAATAAAAGGAGACAAAATGCCCCAAAGTAAATGGTGAAAGCAATGCATATGTACTGTACTCGAAATTAGGATGCATGAATATGTGGAAAACATGGTTAATGGATATTTAGGTTTTGTATTTGATTACATGGATTGTCCTAAGTTAGGTGGGAAGTTTGGGTTAATTAATGATTCAGATTTTAGTCCACTTGACCAAATAGAATCCTACATTCACCCTAACTCCATTACAACCCTTAAAAGACATATTGATATGTGTATTTTGTGTATTAAATTTTTGTTGATTGGTAGAAGAAGAGCAAGCCTTAGAAAGCAAGGTTAATAGAGAATTGTGAGAATCGGACCTTAAACACTTGAGTGATTAGAGTGTATACACTTCCAGTGAGGGTTCGATGCTCGATTCTTTGTTCTCAGCTTTCACGAGCTTTCTTCTTACAAGTTTACTTGTACTTTGTTTTGTGATTTGAATTAGTGGAATCAAATTTATGTTTGTCTTGGTGAATTTTTTTACTTTTAACCAAGTAGGTAGAAGTATTTTTGCATATAGTTGCATTCATATAGATAGGTCGCATTTCATAAATTCCACCATTCCTCTTCACTCTTTTGGTTCTCTTGAGCTTAGCATGAGGACATGCTAATGTTTAAGTGTGGGGAGATTGATAAACCCCATTTTTAAGGTTTATCTTGTACTTAATTGAGTGGATTTTATCCACTATTCTCAAACTTATTCATAGAATTTGCATGTTTTACATTTTCCTTCCTAATTTTATGCTATGATTGAAAACATGCTTCTTTGGCCTTAAATCTGGTATGTTTAATCCTCTCTTATTACCAATCAATGCAGTGATATGTTTGTTAAGTGTTTTTAGGGTTTATAGAGCAAGAATGGCTTAGAGGATGGAAAGGAAGCATGCAAAAGTGGAAGGAATACAAGAAATTGAAGGAATTGCTAAGTTGTCAATCCTGACCTCTTTGTACTAAATCGATCATAACTTGAGCTACAGAGATCCGAATGAGGCGGATCTAATTGTGTTGGAAAGATAACATCCGGGGCTTCGAAATGATATGCAATCTGCCATAGTTTCCTTGCAGTTAGGTGACACGCACACGTGGTATGACGCGTACGCATGACTGGTGCGGCAGACAAGCGACGCGTACGCGTGACCAGAAAATTGCACAGTGACGCATACGTGTGACAGAGCGTCACGTGCTGCATTACACAGAAGATGCTGGGGTGATTTCTGGGCTATTTTTGGCCCAGTTCCAAGCCCGAAAACACATATTAGAGGCTGTAGAGTGGGGAAATCAGGGGGACATCACTCATTCACATAATTTTAGGTTTTAGATATAGTTTTCTAGAAAGAGAGGGTCTCTTTTCTCTCTGGGTTTTAGGGTTTTAGCTTTATTTCTTCTTCAATTCAGATTTCCATCTTGTTTTATTTTAGTTTCTATTCTACATTCTACCATTCTAGCACTTTAGTTTATCTTGTTGATTTAATTATTTTCCACTTTTGTTTATGCACTCTTGATGTTAGATTCAGTTTTCATATTAATTCAATTTGTGCTTTTCTTATTTATGATTGCTTTCTTCAATTTGTGTTATTGATGCTTGCAATTGGTTGTTTAGCTTTTATTATCTCTCATTAATTTTCTATGCTTTTATTTTGTACCCACCAAGTATTTGATAAAACGCTTGGTTGGATTTTAAATTAACTTTTTATGTTCTTAGCTCAGATTGAGTAATTAGAGACTCTTAAATTGTCAAAGTCTCTTGTTGGTTGGTGATTGAAACTTGCTAGTTGGCTTGAGCTTCACTAACTCTAGTCTTTGATTAGGACTTGTGAACTCAAGTTGATTTTCTCACTTAACTTACCTTCAATTGTTAGAGGTTAACTAAGTGATAGCTGATGCAGGCAGAAATTGGCGAATTAAAATTGTTAAAATATATACGTTGTAAGTATAGTTCTTAACTCGCCAGAAATCTACTTATCAATTTAGAAAGGTGTCACAGAAATTTAAAATTAAAATACTGGGAGTATGAATCCCAGGTCGTCTCCCAACGAGTTGCAAAAAAGTGTGCTATCTTATTAATCAGAGGTTTTCAAAAAGGTTTGAATTGAGTAAGCAGGAAATTAAATTGGAGAATTTTAATAATGTAAATAAAAGCCTTGATTGGGAGTTGATTAGTTGGAATCCCTATTATTGTTGGAATACTCTCAAGATTAATTGACAATTAATGGTTGTCCTGTTTAGTTATCCTTTACTAGGTAAGGAAAAGTCAAACAAGTTAGAATGCTACGTCTGTTCACAAGTTGTAATCCACTTATTTAAAAGAGATTGGTGTTAGTGACTAGAAGGCAATCCAACCATAAACCCAATTACAATCTATCTTTTAAGCTTTCCAACTCAAGGGTTCCTTTCAATCAACTCCCCATTAAGTTAGGGAACTACTCGCTCATTGTGAATGTAAAATTCATAGCATATGAAAAGGAATTAAAGAAAGACATTGTAAATAAAAATTAAAATAATTAATAAAAAATAAAGATAATCCTTATATTAAATAATCCAAAAAGATATTCCAATGGTAAAATTAAACAAAGCAAAGAACATGGAAGAGTAAGGCCAAGTAAAGAAAATGAACTAGAATGATGAAGTCGTGATGAGGTAATAACTCTTCTCAGTGTCCCAATGCAAAGAGTAATCGAAAAGTAAATCCTAAGAACTATGAATGTCTAAAGAGAAAAACCTAGAGGAGGAGTAAAAAACTAGATCTCCAAAAACTCTATAGAATGAATGTTATCCTTGATTTCTGCATGTTCTCTGGCTCTAGTCTGCTATTCTGGGCCAAAAACTGGGTCAAAATAGGGTCCAAAATCGCCCCCAATGAATTCTGCAGATTATGCAGATCGCGCATGTCACGCGATCGCGTCATCCATGCGGACGCGTCATTCGCGTTTTTCCCTGCCACGCGTTCGCGTCGTCTACGCCTCTGCGTCGCTTGTGCTTTTCCATTCCGCGCGGTCGTATGAGTCATGCGGCCGCGTCACTGTGATTTCTCCTCTTTCACGCGGTCGCGTGAGCCATGCGGCCGCATCACTTCTCGCTGGTTATCTCCTCAATTTCTTGTGTTTCTTCCATTTTACTAGCTTCCTTTCTAATCTCCAACTCATTCATGCCCTATAAAGCCTGAAACGCTTAACACATAGATCACGGCATCGAATGGAATAAAGAAGAATTAAAATGCATAATTAAAAGTCTCTAGGAAGCAGTTTTCAATCATGTAATAATTTCATGGAGGAAATATAAATGCATGCTAAATTAATGAATAAATGGGTAAGGATCATGATAAAACCACACAATTAAACACAATATAAACCATAAAATAGTGGTTTATCAATAGCAAAAGGCAATTACCATCACAAGTGACTATGATGATGGGGATAGGAATTCCAATTATCAATCCTTGCTAGTACTTTGCTTAGTCGTTATTTTATTTCCTTGTTATTGTACATTACTTGTTCCTTATTTCAAAACCCAAAAAGATACTTTTCCATAACCAATAATAAACTACACTTCCCTGCAATTCCTTGAGAGACGATCCGAGGTTTAATACTTCGGTTAATTTTATTAGGTTTGCTTAAGTGACAAACAAATTAAATTTGATTGAGGTTTAATTATCGGTTTAGATTTATACTTGCAACGTGATTATTTTTGTGAAATTCTTTACTGACGATTTTTCTCCCATCAATTTTTGGTGCCGTTGCCGGGGAGTTGCAACAGTGTGCTAAATTATTGGTTGGTGTAAATATTTTTATGTTTACATAATTACATTCTTATTTTATTTTTATTTGTTTATTTTTTATTATTAGTAGTTTTATAGTTTAAAATTGTTAATATATTTTATTTACCATAAGCTCAATGTTTCTTTCATTGAATGACGCGTTCACTACCGAATCCGAGCTTAGCCGCGTTTGATCCTGAAATCGAAAAAACTATTTAACGTATTAGGCGAGCTCGGCGTCAGTTAGCCTCTGAGGGTGGTGAAGGAGTTTCTACCAATTCACCAGTCTTATCTGAGGGTGAATCTGAAGCGTCATTTGAGGAGGAAACAATCTCCTCTTCATCAAGAAATAATCCGAAAACTTCACTGCAATTCTAGTATATGTTGATAACTTGGTTTTAACCAGGAATGACATTGGCGAAATCAATACCATCAAGCAAATTTTGGATGACAAATTCAAAATAAAGGATCTTGGTGATCTCAAGTACTTCTTAGGAAAGGAAGTAGCACGCTCTAACTCTAGAATTTATATTTATCAGTGGAAGTACGTCATAGACATTCTCAGGAATTTTGGTTATCTAGATTGCAAGCCTCTCTCCACTCCTTTTGATTATAGTCAGAAACTCTCAAAGGAATCCGGTACCATTTTAACAAACAACACTACTTACAGACAGCTCATTGGTTGACTCCTTTACCTCACAAATACTAGACCTGATATCTCTTATGCTGTGGGACGTTTGAGCCAGTTTTTGGACTATGCAACCACTTCTGTGTACTCCGATATTTAATGGGCAGACCTGCAACTGGTTTATTCTTCTCTTGTACTTCTAATCTGCATCTCACTGAATTTGTCGATGCTGACTGGGCTACATGTGCCGATACTCGTCGTTCGGTTATTGCTTCATGCTTTGGACCTCTCTCGTTAGCGGGAAGAGTAAGAAGCAAACCACAATTGCCAAGTCTTCTATAGAAGCTGAATATAGGTATCTTGTTGTTGCCATTTGTGAAGCTAGTTAGTTATCTTTCTTAATGGATTTCATTGGTTTGCCGCTTCAAAAGTCTATGACTTTATTCTATAACAACAAGTCAGCCATTCACATGGCCAATAATCCCATCCTTTATGAAAGAACCAAACACATTGAAGTGGATTGCCACATTGTTCGTGAAAAATATTTGTCTGGTCTCATTCTTTTGATGCCAGTTCGTTTTAAAGACCAACTTGCTGATTTTCTTATTCTTACTAATCTTTCCAAGTTAGGATTGTTAGATTTATATAATTCTAGCTTACGGGAGGGTGTTATTTATATTATTTTTTTTATCAATAGTAGATGCAGGCTTATTTGTTATAATTTTGTTTTTAGTGGGAGTACATAAGGAATATATAGTATATAAAGTGTAATAACTCAACACATATTTTTAAGTAGATTTTTCATTAATAACTTATTTTTCTCCCTCTCTTAATCCCTTCTGGTTTATCAAACCATCAACATCACAACTTGAACAGCTTAGACATAAGATTTTCTTCAAATAGAAATGCGAAAAAGTAGAAGAAAAAGGAGAATAAGAGAAACGCTAAAACATTTATATAGTTGAAACGTGTATTCACATTCTACTAATGAAACTAATTTTTATTAAATTTTGACCAATTTAATTATATTTAATTATTAAAAAGACTTGAATATGTAACCACTCTCTTATTTTTTTCCTGAATAAATTCATCAGCCCATGAAATTTGTTATTGCAAAAAATAGTTATTTATTCAAAATGTTTTCATATGAATGATATTATTGTAAACGTTGGAACATTTCTTTTAGCTAAATCAATATATTAATAGTACCCTTACTCGTGCGGCACTTGTTCTTAAAACAAAGGCAACCGGGAATAATCTAAATGGTTCAGTTTTCAACACACAACACTTTGCCAGTAGTTGTGTTTGGTAACGCATGCACATGGTCTAGCTGTTGTGTTTCATACAAAGAAACCGACACCAGCAATAAATAAAACAAAACCAAACCCTTCCATTCCATATTCGATAAATATAATCAGCACAAATTTACCAAACGGTTTTCCATCTTTCAACTGTTACAAAGTCAAATCGAGTTTAATTGGTTGGATTAGGAGTAGAGAGATCCTAAGCTCGAGAAAAGAGCAATGAGTGTGTTTCAAGCCAAGGACCCCACATGTGCTGGGGTTTGGTGTTTTAGATTCCAATGTTATTAATGACACCACATTGCCCTATGCTCATAGTGTACTATAATTATTTAAAAAAATAAAAAAAAATCGTTTTTCAATTTTCACACACATGGCATGGCATGCAACATTTTGGGTTATATAGCGTCAATGCTTTTTCGTATGGGCTTATATTTTTCCATTGAGACTTTCATTTCACCAGCATAGTGACAAGTTTATGCATCTGTTTTATCTTTTTCTCGCTTCTTTGACGAGGAATTGATGGTTTTGGACTCTAGTCTCTCGCGGCTTGATTTGTTTTTATAATGGTTCGGTTTTCATTTTTTTTTTTTTTACAATTTCTTTCGGGTGGGAAGAAGAGAACTGGGGTTGTTGACCTAAACTAGTTGGATTATATTTTTCGCTGCAATTCATAGTGGTTTTGGAAATTGCGTATGCACTAAATTGTGCTGGAGTTGTTCTAGGGTTTCAGGTGCAATCGACTCTACCAATTTGGGGTGTTGCTGGGAATTGTGCTATAAAAGTTCTGTCTTTGGGGAAGAGATTTGGAAGAAGCTGCATTTTGAATCAATTTCGAGGCTGTAGAAAGAGGAAAGTTTGCTACCAGTTGGTGGGGGGAATTTTTTGAAGTTTTATTTTTTTTTTCTGGGCTTTTTGGGCCAAATGCACTGTGTTTATCAGAATTAGAAGCTTCAGTTTTGGTGCTTATTAAGGAATTCAGCTTGATAAAGTGATCTAAGGGTTTCGTTGGGTTTCAGTTTACCTCTGATCTTCTCTGAGCTCGGTTTCTGAATTGTTGTATCTGTTTCTTGGAATTTGAGTGAAATGGCTTGTGTGAAATTGGGTTCCAAACCTGATGCTTTCCAACGTCAAGGGCAAGCATGGTATACACCCTTTTCTTGATGTGTTTGAGTGGTAAATTGTAATTTTCGTAAGCTCAAAAAAAGAAAAAGAAAAGAAAAAAAAGGATTTTGCAGTTTTGTTGATGTTTTTTATCTGTGTTTTGTAGGTTATATCTTTCGTTTACATGTTTGTGCATCGTAAAGTCTTAGGGTTAGGAAGACGGTTCTGTAGTAATTTGATACAGGATGAATAATTCGTTTTGTGGAGGTCTTATTTTATCTGGTTATGGATAAAGTATGTTGAAGTTGGGTTTGGTACTTGAAGCCAACATGTAAAATGGAAACACACAAGTGTTTCATGACTTCCTTTTTTCAGTGTTTGCTCTAAGATAGTCTAGATTACCATATATTTTTCATTTGATTTTGCCTCTAATTATCATAGCTTATTGCTTTATTTAATTTGCATGTATTTTCTGCATTATAGGCAACAGCAGTCCATTTAAATGGCCTTGTGATGCACACTTTATTACTATGTTTCAAGTTTTTTCATTCTTTTCTTTTATTACTGCTCAATGGAATTTGTTCGAAAAATGTTTCCAATGATGATAATTTTCTTGCCTTGGATATTCAAATTAGACCATTTCAAAAGACTCTGTTGTGTTGTGTCTTTTGGAATTGTTATTCAAATTTTGCCACTTTTACATAATGTGTAAGCATTTCTTTTATTGCCCTTATGACTTTAGGTTCTGCACAACTGGGCTTCCCAGTGACATTGTTGTTGAAGTGGGTGAAATGTCCTTCCATCTTCATAAGGTATATAATGTTTATTTCTTTTAATATATTTTTATTATATCTAGTTGATGTACTGCCCATAGGATCAGTAGTAGTTTGCTTTGGTCTATAGTTCTTGCTGAAAGTTTTGGTTAACTTAAAATTAGCAGAAGTTGACATGAAGACAGACATAGCAATGTTTATATTAATACATGGGTATTATATTTTTGTTAACATTTTATGATGTATGATGTCAATTTTCATGTTGCTATTGGTATTGTTGAAATTTAAATCGTTTGGGAGTTCTGCACATAAAAGAAAGAACTATCATCTTTTCTTGTGTTCATGGGCCATTTTGTAAAATTTAATGTAGTGAGGGACTGTATTTGGTGCTGTAATTCTACACAAAATAGTTTCTTAGCTGAAAGGCAGGCCCTCAGTACCATTTTGATCTAAGGATGTTGATAAACTTGAATATAAATAAGCTAATTCAAACACATGATGCAGTTCCCTTTGCTCTCTAAAAGTGGGGTTTTGGAGAGACTGATTGCAGAAGCTTCTGAGTCTAAGGAAGAATCTGTCATACACCTACCTGACATTCCTGGTGGGGCCAAGACATTTGAACTTGTCGCAAAATTCTGCTATGGTGTGAAACTTGAACTTACAGCTTCAAATGTTGTGTACCTGTGGTGCGCTGCCGGGAATCTTGAAATGACTGAGGAATATGGTGAAGGTAATCTTGTTTCACAAGCTGAAACCTTTTTCAATCAAGTGGTCCTCCGAAATTGGAAAGACTCTCTCAGAGCACTTCAAACCTGTGATGATGTTCTGCCATTTGCTGAAGAGCTCCACATTGTGAAAAGGTGCATTGAATCACTTGCTGCAAAGGCATCTACTGACCCAAATTTATTTGGGTGGCCCGTGCTGGAGCATGGTGGACCCATGCAAAGCCCTGGTGGAAGTGTTTTGTGGAATGGGATAAGTACTGGGGCGAGGCCAAAGAATTCAAGTTCAGATTGGTGGTATGAGGATGTAACAAGTTTGAGTTTACCAATTTATAAGAGGTTGATAACTGTCATGGAATCTCGAGGAATTAGGCGGGAGATCATTGCTGGTTCTCTTGCTTCCTATGCTCAAAAGTATCTGCCTGGGTTGAACCGACGTAAGGTTTCTGGCGAGACCAGCAGCCATCTGGCACCATTGGCTTTGGGATCTCCTCCGTCTGAAGAAGACCAGAAGATTCTGCTGGAAGAGATTGATCGGCTACTCCCAGTGCAAAAGGGCCTGGTCCAAACAAAATTCCTTTTTGGTCTACTTCGAACAGCTATGATTCTAAAAGTGAGCCCCAGTTGCATATCAAATTTGGAGAAGCGGATTGGTATGCAGCTTGATCAAGCTAATCTGGAGGATCTCTTGATGCCTAGTTTCTCATATTCAATGGAGACACTTTACAATGTTGATTGTGTGCAAAGAATTCTTGATCATTTCCTTGCCACGGATCAGGTTACCGGTGCCACTTCTCCATGTTCAGTTGATGATGGCCAATTGATTGGATCACCTTCATTGGCTCCAATCACCATGGTAGCAAAGCTGATTGATGGTTACCTGGCAGAGGTTGCACCAGATGTTAACTTAAAACTTCAAAAGTTTCAAGCAATTGCTGCTGCTGTTCCAGATTATGCCAGACCTTTGGATGATGGTTTATATCGTGCTATTGACATTTATTTGAAGGTACTTATGTATAGCAAGTTCTCACAAACTAATTTTCATTGCATAACATGCAAAGGCTGTGACCTAAATTTTACAATAAAATGTTCTATTATATATAT
>NC_029787.2:69506807-69508799 GCF_000816755.2 Arachis ipaensis
ATTTCATATATATTCCCTCTCCTTCATTTGAGTGGGTATGGTCTACCCCAAGTATGCTTGTATCAACAGCACAAACTTCTATGTCACTTTCTAGATAGTTAGGTGGTGTTTTATGTTCTGCATCAAATTGTAATATTTTGTTTAATAATGGAAAAAAAATTAATTAGGTTTAATTTTGGTTTTTGTTTAAATAGGTATTTGAGTGGAAATAATGAAACCACCATTATTTTTATCATTTCATTCGCAAACATGACGTTTTGATGCTCCATATATAGATAAACATATAAAGTGACATAAGACAAGAAACAAACCAAACATCTCATCTTATGTTTTATAGTTAACTATTTTTGTTGCTTTGCCTACATGTATCATTTAGCACTCTGCTACATGGTTTTGTGGCAATAAAAAGGTTAACACATTTTGCCTATTGTGAAATGCACCTTGTCACTACCATGCTTCTGTACAAAGTCCGAACAATTTTGCACTGACTTCATGCTGTTGTCACAACTGCAGTCTCACCCATGGTTGGTGGAGTCTGAGAGAGAGCAACTGTGTCGGCTGATGGACTGCCAGAAGCTCTCATTAGAAGCCTGCACTCACGCCGCACAGAATGAGAGGCTACCAATCAGAATAATAGTTCAAGTCCTATTTTTCGAGCAGCTCCAGCTTCGAACTTCCATCGCGGGTTGCTTCCTAGTTTCTGATAATCTCGACGGATCGAGACAACTAAGAAGTGATTTGGTTGGATCTAACGAGGGTGGCTGGGCATCAGCCGTGAAGGAAAACCAGGTATTAAAAGTTGGAATGGATAACATGCGGATGAGGGTATCTGAGCTTGAGATGGAGTGCTCAAACATGAGGCAGGAAATCGAGAAATTGGCTCGCACAAAGGGATCAAGCGCTTGGGGTGCAGTGTCTAAGAAGCTTGGGTTTAAGATGAAGTCTCAAATGTGCAGTGCTCAAGAAGGATCAGTTAGTAACAATAAGAATAATAATCACAGTGGAAATATTAAGGTTGAGAAGTTGAAGGATAGACATTCAAAGCACAAGAGAAGTTCTTCTATTAGTGACAAAGCATCGGTCTCTTCAATTGTTCCTTCTAAGTGACGACTCGTCCATTTACTAATAACATTTTTTTATTTGCTTTTATGTTAATGTGCCATATTGGATTCACAGTTTCTTTGTAATTGCATCCCGAGTAAAATTGGGTTGGAAACAAAGGCCAGTCTGTGTGTAACTGAAACCGTAGAACTAGCTTTTTTTTTTTTTTTATTCTTTTTCTCACTTCCACCGTGCACATAAAATCTTTATGCACATTATTAATATTCTCTACAACAAAATTCATTTATTTGAATTTCGAGGGAT
The DNA here is from genome assembly GCF_000816755.2 of Arachis ipaensis. Classification (NCBI taxonomy): domain Eukaryota; kingdom Viridiplantae; phylum Streptophyta; class Magnoliopsida; order Fabales; family Fabaceae; genus Arachis; species Arachis ipaensis. Next base: position 69,508,173 of record NC_029787.2, read on the forward strand.
GTATCCTTAGAGATCCATTCCACTGAATTTGTTTGTTTTAACACGTATATTATTAGTATTACTATTATTATTATTTGTCTATGGAAAGAAATTGGTGTCTTTTTTCTCCTTACATTTGTTGGTTTCTTACTGAGTTTCTGTACATTCTTGTTTTCTCTTCCCAATCTGTTGAAACTTACTCCGTGAGCGGTGGTTTATTCGTATCTAGTTTGGCTAAAACACAATCTGAACGAAATATATAAAAATAGGAATTCGATCTCCTTCGACGAAGTATTTAGAAAATGAGAAAATATTGACTTTTCGAAAACGGAAGCTCCGGGACCAAGAGGAAGACCATGCTTGAACCACGATGCGATAAAATACCGTTTTAATTTCTAATGTTTGAGTTAAGTAAATTTGATACTGTCTTATTTTTATTTTAAATCTTTTATTTTGTGTTATTTTAGTGTCTTAATTAAATTTTTTTTAAAAATACCTTTATTATGATTTTCTTTTAATTAGCGACAAAATCGTAAATACAATGGTCATAGTGGTAATTTTAGTTATTTGAAAGTAAAAAGAATAGAAAAATAAGAAAAAAAAAGATAATAATAGAAGAAAAAAAAATTAAAAGAGGGAGACGAAAGA
>NC_029787.2:69508894-69510285 GCF_000816755.2 Arachis ipaensis
CGATAGATAAGTATTATATAAAATAAAATAAATATCAATTTTAATATAATAATATTACTAAATAAGAATTAAAACAGAAAAAATATAAAGAGATTAAAAGCTCGACAAACTAATTATGCCTAGGCTTAGAGATTAATGTAGCATAAAGCCTTTGGAGGTGGGGTATGATAAAGTCATGTTATCCAACTTACTGTTTGCGGATGACACAATTTTATTCTGCTCATGTGATCTAACATCAGTGGTGAAGTGGTGAACAGTAGGAGGTTGCTTAAGGAGTTTGAACTTATGTCAGGACTGAAGATCAACTTTAAAAATCAGCAATCGTTAAGTTGAATTGTGATGAGGAGGCCACTAATAAAGCTTGCTATGTTCTAGAGTGCAATAAGGTTGAGCTTCCCATTTGTCATTTGGATAGTCACTGTCCTGTCGTTTAGACTTTTTGTATTAAATCTTGCTGTTTTTATATTGGATGGATACTTATACCTCTATTTCTATAGAAATTAATAATTAGTCAGAATTATAAGAGAGATAAAAAATTGAATCTCCGTAGAGAACGAAACCCTGTGAAAAATGGAGAGTAATATTCTCCCACAATGAAGAACGGAGAGCAAATCTGAGAGTGTCGAATGGAGAACAAGGAGATATCCCCCACTCCTGCCCTGCTCTGTTGCCATCTCTATCTTCAATAATGTTATAATGGTTGTATGCTTTTTCAAATGATATACTTTTAATTTTTTTTTATTTTTTATTTTTATTACAAATCAATGTGAAATTACATCGTTATGCACATAGTAAAACAAGGATTAGCTTTGTTTAATACATTAGTAAAATAAATTAACATAGTAACTTTTGACATTTGTCACTATGTCATTGAATGGTGAACAATATAGCCACCTTAGTCATTCTAAGCATAGTTAGACCATAATCTACTATTTTATTTATCTTATCTTCTAATTCGGTTAATATTCTTTTGGACTTTGTTTACGACGATATTGTGCATAGATGGGAGGAGACAGAGCCTAAGCTTGAATAAGAGCAATCTTAATCTGAGATAGACACATTAAAAAAAAAAAGATATTTTAAACAAAAAAATAGTAAAGTGAAGTGGGATATTTTTAAATAAATAAAATAAATCTATAAATTAAAGATATAGACACGTTTAGGAGAATTTACGATGATCCCTTTTGTTACATATCTTGTCCTCAAAGAGGATGATTTCGTTATGTGTTTATTTTGTTGGCTGTGTAGACAAGATAAGTAAGGATACATTAAGAATGTATTGCCACTACAGATAGGATAAGGCACGTGCTACAATTTGAACGTATCTTGTCCCCATTGAAGACGAGATACATTCATAATATATATATATATATATATATAAAATTACATTT
>NC_029787.2:69510292-69541528 GCF_000816755.2 Arachis ipaensis
CGACCACTCACATTGCCAGAGTGTTTGACCATGAGATTGGTAACCAATTAATTTAATATCTCAATTTTATTTTTGTTAAATTTATTTTCTTAATTTAGGTTAGGTAATAATAAATTTAGTTTAGTGTACAAATTATATCTATTATAAGTAGTCTATTCGGTAATTAGTTAGGTAGTTAGTATAATAATTTTTTTGAATTATATTATTATTGATTCTATTACATTAGGTAGGTTTATATTAGTTAATAACTTTGTTGTAATTGACTTGAATTAGTTAGATTTTTTGTTAATGTTGATTTTGTTAAAAAACTAAACTTCAGACATATATGTTTGTAGTCAAGAGTGCTTCATCCTAGGTGGTATAGCCATACGATGGCTCCTCTTGAGATTCCGATGCCATATCTTAGGGAGGCTGGGTTTGAGTATGCAACGTATTTCAGGGACTTCTATTTTGACAATAGTATGATATTCACATTTGTTGAGAGATGGCGAGAAGGAGCCATGGCACCGTGGCAGCCGGAGGACAAGAAGGAAAGCTTTTCCATTAAGATGACATGGATGAAAGAGCGGATGTAGCATATTCCTGTTGATGTTGATCCCACGATGTTGCGACATTATCTTTTTGGTTTAGAGTCACTAATAATTGAGTCTTCTGTTTGAGTTTAGTTTCAAGTTTTAAGTTTGGTGTCAATTGCATGCTTTTATTTTTCTTTCAATTTTTCAAATTATATGTTCTTAGTTCTTCTTCATCTTCAAGTTGTTCTTGTTTATTTTCCTTGTTTGATTTTTAGTTTTTTTGTTTTGTTTTGTGTCTTTCCTTGTTTTTCTTGTGCATTTTCAAATTATTAGTGTCCAAAGTATAAAATTTTTTAAGTTTGGTGTCTTTTGTGTTTTTATTTTCTTAAAAATTTTCCAAAATTTGTTCTTAGTGTTCATCTTGATCTTCAAAGTATTCTTGGTGTTCATCTTGACATTCAAGGTTTTCTTGTTTATTTTCTTTGTATTGATCTAAAAATTATAAGTTTGGTGTCATTTTATTGTTTTTCTCTTTCCTCATTAAATTCAAAAAAATATAGTTTCCTTTAATTACTCATCATTTTCGAATTACCCAGGTTGACTTAGTCAAAATTTTAAAATTTGGTAGTTTCTTTTTAGTCAAGTTAAAATTTCAATTTTAAAATTTATCTTTTTAAATCTTTTTCAATTTTCTTTTTTTTTTTATATTTTTCAAAAATCCTTTATAAAATTTTTCAAAATCTTTTTTCTTTTCTTATTCATAATTTTCGAATTACTTGTCTTATTTTATTATTTTGATTGAAAAATTTTAAGTTTGGTGTTTCCTTGTTAAGAAAGTTTCAATCTTTAAAATTTTAAAATCATATCTTTTTCAAATCTTTTCTTTTATTTATTTATTTTTACAAGTATCTTTAATTTTTAAGACATATCTTTTTCAAAACTCCCTAACCACTCTCTCTCTTCAATTTTTTGAAAATCATATCCAAAATTTTTCAAATCTTTTTGATTAATTAATCATTTTAGTATTCGAATTTTTTTATTTTATATTTTTCTTTTAGTTTTCGAAACTTATATTCTAGTTTCCAATTATTTTATTTTATCCTATTTTAATTCGGTTTATCCTTAATTAAATTAAATAAAAATAGAAATATATTTTATTTGCAATCCACATCATCTCCCTTTCTCCATCATGGACCTAAGTGGAAATGAACAGTCCAGAAGGACTCTGGGGTCATATGCTAACCCCACTACTGCTGCATATAGGAGTAGTATCTGTATACCCCCCATAAGAGCCAGCAATTTTGAGCTGAACCCTCATCTCATTATCATGGTGCAATAAAATTGCCAGTATTTCGGTCTTCCACAGGAAGAACCTATTGAGTTTCTGGCACAGTTCTTACAAATTGCTGACACAGTACGTGATAAGAAAGTAGATCAGGATGTCTACAGATTATTACTATTTTCATTTGCTGTAAAAGATCAAGCTAAGAGGTGGTTAAATAACCAACCCACAGCAAGCATAAGAACATGGAAACAGTTATCAGACAAATTCCTGAATCAGTATTTCCCTCCAAAAAGGATGACACAGCTAAGGCTGGACATCCAAGACTTTAAACAAGAGGATAATGAATCCCTTTATAATGCCTAGGAGAGGTACAGAGGGATGCTAAGGAAATGTCCCTCTGAAATATTTTCAGAGTGGGTGCAGTTGGACATCTTTTACTATGGGCTTACAGAAAAGGCCCAAATATCTCTAGACCACTCAGCTGGTGGATCTATACATATGAGAAAGACAATTGAAGAGGCTCAAGAGCTCATTGATACAGTTGCTAGAAATCAATATCTATACTTAAGTAGTGGGTCCTCCATGAAAGAAGAAGCTAAAGCAGTATCCACTGAACTTAGTCCTCAAGAACAAGTTGCTGAACTCAATCAGCAATTGCTTATTATAACAAAATAGTTCGCAGAATTCAAAGAGATGCTCCAAGACACTAAAAATGCTAACCACAATATGGAAGCACAATTGGATCAGATAATACAGCAGCTATCTAAACAGATAGCAGAAGAATGGCAAGCTGTTCAATTAAGGAGTGGGAAGACATTGAATGTCTTAACTCAAAGCAGCAGAAAGCCAAGAAAGGAACAACTGACAGAGGATGACCAACCCACTGCCCAAAATCCCTCTAAGGACAGTAAGAGCCCAGAGAGGAATGATTCTGGCATTCAAATGCCAGAAAAGGGTAAACAAGTGGCGTTAAACGCCCAAAGGATAGCCAATTCTGGCGTTCAAACGCCAGAAAAGGGTGGCAACCTGGCGTTAAACGCCCAAAAAGCACCCAATTCTGGCGTTCAAACGTCAATAAGGGATCAGACACCTGCAAGTACTGATAACAACCCCCTTAAGCATGCTTCTCCAACCCCTTCTGTAGGAAATAAACTTGTAGCAACTAAGGTTGAAGAATATAAAGCCAAGATGCCTTATCCTCAGAAACTCTGCCAAGCGAAACAGGATAAACAATTTGCCCACTTTGCAGACTATCTCAGGACTCTTGAAATAAAGATTCCATTTGCAGAGGCACTTGAGCAAATACCCTCTTATGCTAAGTTCATGAAAGAGATCTTAAGTCATAAGAAGGATTGGAGAGAAACTGAAAAAGTTTTCCTCACTGAAGAATGCAGTGCAGTCATATTGAAAAGCTTACCAGAGAAGCTTAAAGATCCCGGAAGCTTTATGATACCATGCACATTAGAGGGTGCTTGTACCAAGACAGCTTTATGTGATCTTGGGGCAAGTATCAACCTAATACCTGCATCCACTATCAAAAAGCTTGGTTTGGTTGATGAAGTTAAACCTGATGTGTGGAAAACGATCCAACACAAAACTCACCGGCAAGTGTACCGGGTCGCATCAAGTAGTAATTACTCACATGAGTGAGGTCAATCCTACAGGGATTGAAGGATCGAGCAATTTTAGTTAGGTGGCTGGTTTAGTCAAGCAAACAAGTGATGATTTGAGTGAATTGTAATTAACAGAAGCTAAATTGCATGAAAGTAAAGGGAGAGGGAGAATTGACAGTAAATTAAAGAGCAGAAGAAGTAAAAGAGCTGAATCTTAAAGTGCAAGTAATGTAAATAACTGAAACTTAGATTGCAAGAAGTGTAAATGACTGAAGCTTAAAGTGAAAGAAATGTGAACTACTGAATCTAATTTGCTGTGAAACTTAAATTGCTGAAAGATTAAAGGGATTTGGGGAGTTGGGATTCAAAATGACGCAAGAAAATGTAAAGAGCAATCAAGCAGAGAAGTAGAAGATGAAGTAAGTGCAGTAGATCTAAACAGAAATGGAAAATTGCTTGAAGAACAAGACAGAAAGAAACTTAGCTCAATTGTAAAATCTAAAAGAGAATTTGAAGATCCAAGAAGTGCAATAAACTCAGGAAGCAGATCAGGATCTCAATTCTCCTTTGCTCGATCAGAAAATAAATTGCAGAAGAAATGTAAATGAAGACAGTAAATGAAATTTAAATCTAATTTCTTAATTCTCAGAATTTTTGTAGAAGAAGAACAAGATGAATTTCAGATCAAGAGTTGAAACAGAATTCCTTCAATCTCAATCCAAAATTCCAAAACAGAAAGTAGAGGTTGCAGAAGATAGTAAAATGAAAACTAGAGAGCAAGATTTAGATCCAATCTCAAGTCTCAGAGCTCTCAATGAAAACTAAAATTAAAGAAAATGAAAAATGAGCTAAGAGTAAACTAGAAAATGAAAAAGAAGAAAGAACGTCCTCTACAAATCAAACTAACTCCTATTTATACACTTTCTATTTTTGATCTTTAGAATTTGGAGTGGGCTTTTCAAATTGGTGAATAATTGGATCCAAAATGGCTATTGAAGTTGGAAATGGACCAAGGCACCTCCAGGGGAGCGCTCAATGATGTAACTTAACGTAGCGCTCCCTTTGCTTTGTGTTTGGGCTTGTTTTGTTGCGTCCAAGCCTTGCTCATAGCGCTCAGTGAACTAATTTCACGCAGCGCTTACATGCTTGAGTGGGACTCCAATTCGAGTCATGGTGGCTCCCAATTGTGCCCATTTCTTGTGCAAGGTAGCGCTCAGTTAACTCACTAAACGCAGCGCCCCTTTTGATTTGGAGGGAGACCCCACCTTTGAGCCTTGCTTAGTTTATTTTGAAGCCAATTTCCCTTGTGCCAAGCAGTGCAAAGTAGCGCTCAGTGAAGAGACTTCACGCAGCGTCCTTTGTTTTGAATGGAAGCTTCCCCTTCGAGCCTTGGTGAATGCATTTTGTGTGCTGCACTATGATTTTCCTTGCTTGTAGTGCTTTCTTTTATGCTTCATGTGCAAGGTTCGAACCTTGGTTGGCTCTATTTTGGAGCTGTGCCTTGCATTTTCTTCTGAATGGAACCCGATAAAGTTAACTTAGTTAACTGAGCGCTATTGATTTTCTTGGGTTCCTTGGGCGCTCAGTTAAGAGAGTTCACTTAGCGCCATGCCTTTGCTCCCTTGGCCTTTGCTCTAGCACTCAAATAGAGAGCGCTACGCTCAATTAGTTAGCGCTATGCCTTGGCCTCTTGATGCGTGATGAATGGATTTTTGATGGTATAGAATTTCACAAATGAATTCTCGTTGCAAGTATAGTTTCTAAACCAATCACTAATCCTTTCATACAAAAAGTTGTTTGTCACTAAAACAAACCCCTAAAATTAATAACCGAAGTATTCAAACCTCGGGTCGTTCTCCCTAGGAATTACAATAAAGTGTCTTGTTATTGGTTATGAGTTATTTTGGGGTTTTGGATAAGAAGCATGAAAAGTAAATGGCAATGAAAATAAACTAACAACTATAAAAGGCTCTTGGCAAGGTATGAAAATTAGAAGTCCTATCCTAGTTATCCTTCTCAATTGTGATGAGAATTGTTCGTTGCTACCACTTAGTTAACCCTTACTAATTAAAGGAAAGTCAAGTGGATAGATTGACTTGAGCCACAAGTCCTAGCCAACTCCCAAGGAAAGACTAGCTTTAGTGCACTCCAAACCAATTAGCAATCTCTCCAATTATCAATCAACAAAGGAATTAGATAACTCAAGTGTCACTAATTACTCCACCTAGGCCAAGAGGAACAAAATCTACACTAAAACTAAAAGAGACATTTCAACAAAAACATAGAGTGCAATAGAAGTAAACATTATTAATTGCAAGAATTAAAGGAATCTACAACTACGTCAAAATAAATCAATTCCCAAGAAACATATATGCACAAGGGCTAAGGACTAGCAAGTCTAATCCACAATTGAATTGAGCTATTAAATATTTTCACAAACTTGCATGAAAGGAGATGATCATAGGTGGAGACATGTAATCGAGCATCGAACCCTCACCGGATGTGTTTGCACTCTATTCGCTCAAGTGTTTAGGGTTGATTCACTCAATTCTCTCCTAATCATGCTTTCTAAGATTTGTTCTTCTTCTAACAATCAACATATATTTCATGCATGCATACATCTATCATGAGGTCTTTTTCTTAGGTTGTAATGGGGTTAGGGTCAAGGTAGGATGCATATTTGGTCAAGTGAGCTTAAAATTTGAATTTTTGATAAACTTAGACTTCCCACCTAACCTATGACATCCTATACAATTAAGTTCTAACCTAACTACCCATTTTCTCACTTTTTCACATACTCATGCATTTTCTTTTAATTTCACAGCACTTATGCATTGATCTTATTGAGCTTCACTTTGGGGCATTTTGTCCCCTTTTTATTATTTTTATTCTTTTTTTCTTTCTTTTTCTATTTTTTTCTTTTCTTTTCCATATTGTTTTTCTTTTTCACTTTTATTTCTTTTTCTTTTGTTTTTCTTATTTTTTTTCTTTTTATATACAAGAACCTCAATGCATAAGGTTTTACATTTGATCAATACATGAGTATGTACCCAATTCCCAATATTTCCAATAACATTACAAAACTACCCTTTTATTCACCCAACAAGAAGGAAAAATAAGTGGTTATAAGATGTAACCACACTGTTAGGCTCAAATCTCACAAGCTTGTGTTCTTAGCTCATAAATCATGTTCCACAAAATATATAATTCAAGCAAGTTCTATGAAAAGTTTTCCACTCAAATCAATTGGTGCCCTATAGATAGAAATCCTTGGAAAATTTCATTATTTTGACTAAGCTTATTGTGTATATATATGCAAAAATAAGAAAATGCAACAAAAATCCAAAAAACCTAAAATGAAATGCAAAAGTGTTGGGATTAGAAATTTGTCACCCAAAATCGCCGACCGGTTGGACGACCTCCCCACACTTAAAAGTTTGCACCGTCCTCGGTGCACTCAAAGATGAGCAAGGGGGTACGGCGAATCTCCAGATTGCTGCATGTTCTTTCTTCTGCTTCCATGTGTGCTTGTGGTGCATTGTTCATGAAAAATAAAAATATAACACCATAAGATGAGAAGATATAAAAGCAAAGAAGCATACATTGTTGGAATGAGATAGATCACTAGAAATGAGTGAGTGAATCAGTGTGACATGAATGACAAGTAAGTGTGTGAATTCTAAATTGCGTGGTTTAGAACACACATTAGTATAAAGAGCTATGTCACAAAAGAAGCATGCACTGTACTCATTCTAGTGTGCTTGAGATGCTTTAAGTAAGCTTGTAAGGTAAGACAAGCATTAGAGAAGCATGAAAGCATTCAAGTCAAACATATGGATGGATATAATCATGGAAAGGAGAAGGGAAGAAATGGAAAGAGGGGAAGAAAAGAAAAGTGGATGGGAGAAAGAAATCCGCGCGTACGCACACATGGTGCGCGCGCGCAGGTGGTGGAATAGAGAGCGAGGCGCGGACGCGTACTCTGCGCTCGCGCGTAGATGGGGATGTGGGCATGGGCGCGGACGCGTACCTTGCGCGTCTGCGTGGATGGCTAGCCAGGCCGGCCGCCTACTGTTGGCCCAGAGTTGGCACAACTCTCTGGTAAAAGTACCAGAAGTGCAAGTGGCCTAAACGACGCGCGCGCGGCATGTGCGCTTGCGCGTGTGTTGCAAATTCAGCATGATGGGCGCGTACGCGCCAGGTGCGCGGACGCGCGGATGGTGTTGGGCCTGGGGCTCAACATTCGCACAGTGAAGGCCTAACTCTCGGGTTTGCTAGCGGGGAGTGGAACTTCCGCATCTACGCGTGCGCGCCATGTACGCGGACGCGTAAATGGTCGAAAATGCTTGAAGTGCGCGTACGCGTCATGTACGCGTATGCGTGAATGGTGCTCTGTTTTTTAAAATTTTTTTTTTGTTTTTGTACCAATCTCAGCATTCTAAACCTCCAAGCATCTACCAAAACACCCTAAAACCTTATTTAACATACTAAACTACCAATTAAACTCAACTATCTAAACAAAACATGAAATTAAACTAATTCTATCAATATGTACAAAAGAGAAAATGAAAGGATTTTACCATGGAGGGTTGTCTCCCACCTAGCACTTTTGTTTATTGTCCTTAAGTTGGACTTATGGGGAGCTCCTCATCAAGGCGCAACGCTTTTTCCTTCCTTGGGCCATGCTTTAATAGGCACGCTTTCCTTGTTTCTTTCTTTTCTTCACCTACAAGTAATTAAAACAACCAATCAAAGTATCACCAAATTTACAAGGTTTATAATTCATTCAAAAACCAACTAATTCTAGCTTAAACCTCATGATTTAGTGTCAAATAAAGGATGGTTGATTGATTCAACAAAACCATGCAAATCCACTCTAAATCACTTACTTACAATGCAAGAAAGTGCATAAAACCTAATGAAACAAGTGAAAAATGCTTGAAAAGCTAGCATAAGATGACTTGTCATCAAAACCAACTCGGATATGCCTCCAACTTGCTGATGGCTCCATTAAAATCCCATCAAGCATAATTGAGGACATGATTGTCAATGTTGGGCCATTCACCTTTCCCACTGACTTTGTAGTGCTGGAAATGGAGGAGCACAAGAGTGCAACTCTCATTCTAGGAAGACCATTCCTAGCAACTGGATGAATCCTCATTGACATCCAAAAAGGGGAGATAACCCTGAGAGTCAATGAGAATGAGTTTAAGTTGAATGCTATCAAAGCTATGCAGCATCCAGACACATCAAAAGACTGCATGAGCACTGATATTATTGACTCCCTGGTGGAAGAGGTCAATATGACTGAGAGTCTCGAATTAGAGCTAGAGGACATTTTTAAAGATGTTCAGCCTGATCTGGAGGAACCAGAGAAAACAGAAGAACCTCTGAAAACTCCTCAGGAAGAGAAGAAGCCTCCTAAACCCGAGCTCAAACCACTACCACCATCCCTGAAATATGCATTTCTGGGAGAAGATGACACTTTTCCTGTGATCATAAGCTCTACCTTAGAGCCACAGGAAGAGAAAGCACTAATTCAGGTGCTAAGGACACACAAGACAGCTCTTGGGTGGTCCATAAGTGATCTTAAGGGCATCAGCCCAGCCAGATGCATGCACAAGATCCTATTGGAGGATGATGCTAAGCCAGTGGTTCAACCACAGAGGTGGCTAAATCCAGCCATGAAGGAGGTGGTACAAAAAGAGGTCACTAAGTTACTAGAGGCTGGGATTATTTATCCTATTTCTGATAGCCCCTGGGTGAGCCCTATCCAAGTTGTCCCCAAGAAGGGAGGCATGACAGTGGTTCATAATGAAAAGAATGAATTGGTTCCTACAAGAACAGTTACATGGTGGCGTATGTGTATTGACTACAGAAGACTCAATACAGCCACCAGAAAGAATCATTTTTCTTTACCATTCATAGACCAGATGCTAGAGAGACTAGCAGGTCATGAATACTACTACTTTTTGGATGGCTACTCAGGTTACAACCAAATTGCAGTAGATCCTCAGGACTAAGAGAAAATAGCATTCACATGTCCTTCTGGAGTATTTTCCTACAGAAGGATGCCATTTGGTCTGTGCAATGCACCTGCAACCTTTCAGAGGTGCATGCTCTCTATCTTCTCTGATATGGTAGAGAAATTTCTGAAAGTCTTCATGGATGACTTCTTAGTATTCGAAGACTCATTCAGCTCCTGTCTTGACTATCTAGAACTTGTTCTGAAAAGGTGCCAAGAGACTAACCTGGTTTTAAACTGGGAAAAATGTCACTTTATGGTGACTGAAGGAATTGTCCTTGGGCACAAAATTTCAAACAAGGAAATAGAGGTAGATCAAGCTAAGGTAGAGGTAATTGAAAAATTACTACCACATGCCAATGTTAAGGCAATCAGAAGCTTTCTAAGGCATGCAGGATTCTATAGGAGGTTTATAAAGTATTTTTCAAAAATTGTAAAACCTCTGAGCAATCTGCTAGCTGCTGACACACCATTTATCTTTGACACAGAGTGTCTGCAGGCATTTAAAACTCTGAAAGCTAAGCTGGTCACATCACCAGTCATTTCTGCACCAGACTGGACATTACCATTCGAACTAATGTGTGATGCCAGTGACCATGCCATTGGTGCAGTATTGGGACAGAGGCATAACAAGCTTCTGCACGTCATTTACTATGCTAGCCGTGTTCTGAATGACGCACAGAAGAATTACACAACCACAGAAAAAGAGTTGCTTGCAGTGGTTTATGCCATTGACAAGTTCATATCTTATTTAGTGGGATCAAAAGTGATTGTGTACACTGACCATGCTGCTCTAAAATATCTCCTCACAAAGCAGGATTCAAAACCCAGGCTCATAAGATGGGTGTTGCTTCTGTAAGAGTTTGATATAGAAATAAGAGACAGAAATGGGACAGAGAACCAAGTAGCTGATCACCTGTCCCGAATAGAACCAGTAACAGGAGCGTCCCTCCCTCCTACTGAGATCTCTGAAACCTTTCCGGATGAGCAACTCTTTGCCATTCAGGAAGTACCATGGTTTGCAGACATTGCAAACTATAAAGTTGTGAGATTCATACCCAAGGAGTACACTAAGCAGCAAACGAAAAAATTGATTTCTGATGCAAAGTTCTACTTGTGGGATGAACTATCTCTTTAAGAAGTGTGCAGACGGAATGATCCATAGATGTGTGCCTAGAGAAGAGGCACAGAAAATCCTATGGCATTGCCATGGATCACAGTATAGAGGACATTTTGGAGGTGAGCGAACAGCCACCAAGGTTCTCCAATGTGGCTTCTACTGGCCTACCCTCTATAGAGACTCCCGAGAGTTTGTACGTAACTGTGACAGTTGCCAGAGAGCTGGTAATCTGCCTCACGGTTATGCCATGCCTCAGCAAGGGATCTTAGAGATTGAGTTATTTGATGTATGGGGTATTGGCTTTATGGGGCCTTTTCCACCATTATGCTCAAACACTTATATTCTGGTGGCAGTAGACTATGTATCTAAATGGGTAAAGGCAATTGCAACACCCACTAATGATACTAAGACAGTGATGAAGTTCCTCCAGAAGCATATCTTCAGCAGGTTTGGTGTTCCTAGGATACTGATCAGTGATGGAGGCACTCATTTCTGCAATAAACAGCTTGACTCTGCTCTAGTCCGGTATGAAATTAACCATAAAGTGGCAACTCCATATCATCCACAGACAAATGGGCAGGCTAAAGTCTCGAATAGAGAATGATGCGTGGCAGAAGTTAACCAATTAAGAGATTTCAATTAAGAGAACAGCGTTGCACGTATAGCTCTTAACCCACTAAGATCTGCCTCACCAATTTAAAAAGGGTTGTCACAAATTTTAGAAATAAAATACTGGGAGTATGAGTCCTAGGTCGTCATAAAAGGCCTTGACTGGGGGAATGATTAAATGGAACTTCTATCCTTGTTGGGATCTTCTCAAATGTGGTGTAAAAAGGTTGTTGTTCTCACTCGATTTTCCCTTACTAAATAAGGAAAGGTATGGTGATTGAACTAACGCTTACCCTCAGATCCTAGCCCTCTCCCTTGGTATGCACGAAATTGTAAATCACACTTTTTACAATTCGTACCACTAACCAGCAAGTGCACTGGGTCGTCCAAGTAATACCTTACGTGAGTAAGGGTCGAATCCCACGGAGATTGTCAGCTTGAAGCAAGCTATGGTTATCTTGTAACTCTTAGTCAGGATATCAATTATTAGTTTATAAAAATTTTCAAAAAATTTTAAAAAGTGAAAATAAGGATTTAAAAAAAAATTATTGTTGGGGGTGAGGAGCTCTACTGTGTCTCGATGAATTAATGCAACTATTTCTGTTTTCTATTCAAACATGCTTGTTTCTATCTAAGATATTCATTCGCACTTCAATATGATGAATGTGATGATCCGTGACACTCATCACCATTCTCAACCTATGAACGCGTGCCTGACAACCACCTCCGTTCTACCTTAGATTGAGTGAGTATCTCTTGGGTTCCTGGCTCATGAGTCTGATCCTAAAGATGGTCAAACGATTGATCCAAAGATAAATCACTAAAAGTAGTTTTTATACTAAACTAGTAGCTAGGGTTACATAAGATAAGTAAATGATGTAGAAATCCACTTTCGGCCCACTTGGTGTGTGCTTGGCCTGAGCATTGAGCTTTCATGTGTAGAGACTCTTTTTGGAGTTAAATGCCAGGTTGTAGCCTGTTTCTGGCGTTTAACTCCAGAATAGGGCAGGAAGTTGGCGTTTAACACCAGTTTGCATAGTCTAAATTCGGGCAAAATATGGACTATTATATATTGCTAAAAAGCCATGGATGTATACTGTCCAAAGCAATTGAGAGCGCGCCAATTGGGTTTCTGTAGCTCCAGAAAATCCACTTCGAGTGCAGGGAGGTCAGAATCCAACAACATCTGCAGTCCTTCTTCAGCCTCTGAATAAGATTTTTGCTCAAGACCCTCAATTTCAGCCAGAAATTATCTGAAATCACAGAAAAACACACAAACTTCTAGTAAAGTCCAGAAATGTGATTTTTATTTAAAAACTAATAAAATTATATTAAAAACTAACTAAATCATACTAAAAACTATGTAAAAACAATGCCAAAAAGCGTATAAATTATCCGCTCATCACAACACCAAACTTAAATTGTTGCTTGTCCCCAAGCAATTGAAAATCAAATAGGATAAAAAGAAGAGAATATACTATAAATCCCAAAATATCAATGAAACTTAGCTCCAATCAGATGAGCGGGACTAGTAGCTTTTTGCCTCTAAACAGTTTTGTCATCTCACTTTATCCTTTAAAGTTCAGAATGATTGGCATCTATAGGAACTCAGAATTCAGACAGTGTTATTAATTTTCCTAGTTCAGTATGTTGATTCTTGAACACAGCTACTTTATGAGTCTTGGCCGTGGCCCTAAGAACTTTGTTTTCCAGTATTACCACCGGATACATAAATGCCACAGACACATAATTGGGTGAACCTTTTTAGATTGTGACTCAGCTTTGCTAAAGTTTCTAATTAGAGGTGTCCAGGGTTCTTAAGCACACTCTGTTTTTGCTTTGGACCTCGACTTTAACCGCTCAGTCTCAAGCTTTTCACTTGACACCTTCACACCACAAGCACATGGTTAGGGACAGCTTGGTTTAGGCGCTTAGGCCAGGATTTTATTCCTTTGGGCCCTCCTATCCACTGATGCTCAAAGCCTTGGATCCCTTTTACCCTTGCTTTTTGGTTTTAAGGGCTATTGGCTTTTTCTGCTTGCTATTTTTCTTTTTCTTTCTTTTTTTTGCCTTCTTTTTTTTTTTTCGCAAGCTTTTCTCTATTCACTGCTTTTTCTTGCTTCAAGAATCATTTTTATGATTTTTCAGATCATCAAATAAAAGCATTTTTTTTAAGAGAGGTGATGGATTCATAGGACATTCATAGCTTTAAGACATAGCCACTTAAACACTAATGATCATATGGTAAAGACACAAACATAAATAAAACATAAGGCTCAAGAACCGAAAAACAGAAAAATAAGAACAAGGAGATTAAGGAACGGGTCCACCTTAGTGAGGGTGGCATCTTCCTCTTCTTGAAGAACCAATGGTGCTCTTGAGCTCCTCTATATCTCTTCCTTGTCTTTGTTGCTCCTCCCTCATAGCTCTTTGATCTTCTCTAATCTCATGGAGAATGATGGAGTGCTCTTGGTGTTCCATCCTTAGTTGTCCCATGTTGGAACTTAATTCTCCTAGGGGGGTGTTGATTTGCTCCCAATAGTTTTGTGGAGGGAAGTGCATCCCTTGAGGCATCTCAGGGATTTCATGATAAGGAATTTCCTCATGCTCTTGTTGAGGTCCATGATCTCTTATTTGCTCCATCCTTTTCTTAGTGATGGGCTTGTCCTCATCAATGAGGATGTCTCCCTCTATGTCAATTCCAGCCGAATTGCAGAGGTGGAAAATAAGGTGAGGAAAGGCTAACCTTGCCAAAGTGGAGGACTTGTCAGCCACCTTGTAGAGTTCTTGAGGTATAATCTCATGAACTTCCACTTCCTCCCCAATCATGATACTATGGATCATGATGGCCCGGTCTACAGTAACTTCAGACCGATTGCTAGTAGGAATAATTGAGTGTTGGATGAACTCCAACCATCCTCTAGCTACAGGCTTAAGGTCCGGTCTTCTCAATTGAACCGGCTTGCTTCTTGAGTCAACTTTCCATTGAGCTCCTTCCACACATATGTCCATGAGAACTTGGTCCAACCTTTGATCAAAGTTGACTCTTTTAGTGTAGGGGCGTGCATTTTCTTGCATCATTGGCAAGTTGAACGCCAACCTTACGTTTTCCAGACTGAAATCTAAGTATTTCCCTCGAACCATTGTAAGCCAGTTCTTTGGGTTTGGGTTCATACTTTGATCATGGTTCCTAGTGATCCATGCGTTTGCATAGAACTCTTGAACCATTAAGATTCTGACTTGTTGAATAGGATTAGAGAGAACTTCCCATCCTCTTCTTCTAATCTCTTGTCAGATCTCTGGATACTCGCTCTTTTTGAGCTTAAAAGGGACCTCAGGGATCACCTTCTTCTTGGCTACAACTTCATAGAAGTGGTCTTGATGGACCTTTGAGATGAAACTCTCCATCTTCCATGACTCAGAGGTGGAAGCAATTGCCTTCTCTTTCCTCTTTCTTGAGGTTTCTCTGGCCTTAGGTGCCATTGATGGTTATGGAAAAACAAAAAGCAATGCTTTTACCACACCAAACTTAAAAGGCTTGCTCGTCTTCGAGCAAAAGAAGAAAGAAAGTAGTAGAAGAAGAAGAAAATGGAGTAGATGGAGTGAGAGAGTGTATTCGGCCAAGGGGGAGAAGTAGTGGTTGTGATGTGTGAAAATGGAGTAGTGTTAAGGGGTTTATATAGGGGTGAGGGAAGGTTAGGTTTCGGCCATTAGGGTTGGGTTTGGGAGGGAAAGGAATTTGAATTTGGAGGTAGGTGGGGTTTATGGGGAAGAGGTAATAAGGTGATTGGTGAAGGGTATTTGGGGAAGAGGTAATAAGGTGATTGGTGAAGGGTATTTGGGGAAGAGTGTTATGAGAAGGTATGAAGAGGAGAGAAGAAGAGGTGTTGTAGGTGGGGATCCTGTAGGGTCCACAGATCCTGAGGGGTCAAGAACTTAGCATCCCTGCTCCAAGTAGGCGTGCAAAACGCCCTTAGAATGCATGTCTGGCGTTAAACGCCAGCTTGCTGCTTGTTTCTGGCGTTTAACGCCAATTCCATGCTCTGTTCTGGCGTTAAACGCCAGTCTGGTGCTTGTTTCTGGCATTTAACGCCAGCTTGATGCTTCTTTCTGGCGTTAAATGCCAGTTTGATGCTTCTTACTGGCATTTAAACGCCAGTAAGCTCTTCCTTCAGGGTGAGCTATTTTTACTGCTGTTTTTCATTCCGTTTTTGATTTTTTAGTAGTTTTTGTGACTTCACATGATCATCAACCTAAAGAAAACATAAAATACCAATGGAAAATAAATAGATATAATTAAATAACATTGGGTTGCCTCCCAACAAGCACTTCTTTAATGTTAATAGCTTGACAGTGAGCTCTCATGGAGCCTCACAGAAAATCAGAGCAATGTTGGGGCCTCTTAACACCAAACTTAGAGTTTGGTTGTGGCCTCTCAACACCAAACTTAGAGTTTGGTTGTGGCCTCCCAACACCAAACTTAGAGTTTGAGTGTGGGGGTTTTGTTTGACTCTGTATTGAGAGAAACTTTTCATGCTTCCTCTTCATGGTTACAGAAGGAGAACCTTGAGTCTTAAATACAAGGTAGTCCTCTTTAACTGAAGGACCAATTCTCCTCTGTCAACATCAATCACAGCTTTTGCTGTGGCTAGGAAGGGTCTGTCAAAGATGATGGATTCATCCTCATCCTTTCCAGTGTCTAGGATTATGAAATCAGCAGGGATGTAAAGGCCATCAACCCTTACTAACACGTCCTCTACTAGTCTATAAGCCTGTTTCATTGATTTGTCTGCCATCTCTATTGAGATTCTTGCAGCTTGTACCTCAAAGATTCCCAGTTTCTCCATTACAGAAAGTGGCATGAGGTTTATCCTTGACCCAAGGTCACACAGAGCTTTCTCAAAGGTCATGGTGCCTATGGTACAAGGTATGAAGAACTTTCCGGGATCCGGTTTCATCTGAGGCAATGTCTGCCTCATTAGTGCACTCAGTTCATTGGTGAGCAAGGGGGGTTCATCCTGCCAAATCTCATTACCAAATAAACTAGTATTCAACTTCATGATTGCTCCTAGATACTTAGCAACTTGCTCTGTAATGGTGTCTTCATCCTCTTCAGAGGAAGAGTATTCATCAGAGCTCATGAATGGCAGAAGGAGGTCCAATGGAATCTCTAGGGTATCTGTATGAGCCTCAGATTCCTTTGGTTCCTCAAAAGGGAACTCCTTTCTGTCCAGAGGACATCCCAAGAGGTCTTCTTCACTGGGATTCACGTCGTCCTCCTCCTCTGGGCATTCGGCCACACCAAGTAAGGTTATGGCCTTGCACTCTCTCTTGGGATTTTCTTCTATATTGCTTGGGAGAGTACTGGGAGGATTTTCAGTAATCTTCTTACTCAGCTGACCCACCTGTGCCTCCAAATTTCTAATGGAAGACCTTGTTTCATTCATAAAACTTAGTGTGGTCTTGGATAGATCAGAAACTATGGTTTCCAGGCCAGAATGGCTCTGTTCAGAATTATCTGTCTGTTGCTGAGAAGATGATGGAAAAGGCTTGCTATTGCTAAACCTATTTCTTCCACCATTATTATTGAAGCCTTGTTGAGGCTTCTGTTGATCCTTCCATGAGAGATTAGGATGTTTTCTTCATGAAGGATTATAGGTGTTTCCATAGGGTTCTCCCATATAATTCACCTCTGCTATTGCAGGGTTCTCAGGATTATAAGCTTCTTCTTCAGAAGATGCCTCTTTAGTACTGTTGGATGCAGCTTGCAATCCATTCAGACTCTGAGAAATCATATTGACTTGCTGAGTCAATATTTTCTTCTGAGCCAATATGGCATTCAGAGTATCAATTTCAAGAACTCCCTTCTTCTGAGGCGTCCCATTGTTCACTGGATTCCTCTCAGATGTGTACATGAATTGGTTATTTGCAACCATTTTAATGAGTTCTTGAGCTTCTGCAGGGGTTTTCACGTGAAGAGATCCTCCTGCGGAATGGTCCAATGACATTTTTGACAACTCAGACAGACCATCATAGAATATACTTATGATGCTCCATTCTGGAAGCATGTCAGTAGGATACCTTTTGATCAGTTGCTTATATCTTTCCCAAGCTTCATAGAGGGACTCTCCTTCCTTCTGTCTGAAGGTTTGGATTTCCACTCTAAGCTTGCTCATCTTTTGAGGTGGAAAGAATTTGGCCAGGAAAGCACTGACTAGCTTATCCCAAGAGTTCAGGCTATCCTTAGGTTGTGAATCCAACCATGTTCTAGCTCTGTCTCTTACAGCAAAAGGGAAAAGCATAAGCCTGTAGACCTCGGGATCAACTTTATTGGTCTTGACAGTGTCACAGATTTACAAGAATTTAGCTAAAAACTGATGAGGATCTTCCATTGGAAGTCCATGAAGCTTGCAATTCTGCTGCATTAGAGAAACTAATTGAGGCTTACGCTCAAAGTTGTTTGCTCCAATTGCAGAAAGTGAGATGCTTCTTCCATAGAAGTTAGAAGAAGGTGTAATAAAGTCACCAAGCATCTTCCTTGCATCTCCTCCATTGTTATTATTTTCGGCCATGTCTCCTTCTTTTTCGAAAAATTCTGTCAGGTCCTCTCCAGAGAGTTGTGCCTTAGCTTCCCTTAGCTTTCTCTTCAGAGTCCTTTCAGGTTCAGGGTCAGCTTCAATAAGAATGTTCTTATCCTTGCTCCTGCTCATATGAAAAAGAAGAGAACAGAAAAGAATAAGAATCCTCTATGTCACAGTATAGAGATTCCCTTTTGTAAGTAGAAGAAGAGAAGAATAGAAGAAGGGGAAGAGGAAAATTCGAACACAGAGAAGAAGATGGGGTTCAAATTTTTTAGTAGGAGAGGAGTGTTAGTAAATAAATAAATAAATAGAAGGAGATGAGAGAGAGAAGAATTCGAAAATTAAATAAAATAAAAGGAAAATATTTTTATTTTTATTTTAAAATGTAGTTAGAATTCGAAAATCAAAAAGAGATACAAAATAAATTTTGAAAATCAAATAAACTACTTAATTAAAAAGTTTTTTTTTTAAAAAAAATGGTTAGTGATTTTCGAAAATTGGAGAGAGAGAAGTAGTTAGGTGGTTTTGAAAAAGATAAGAATTTTAAAATTAAACAAAAAGTCAAGTGGTTAATCAAAAAAGATTTGAAAATCAAATTTTGAAAAGATAAGAAGTTAGAAAAAGATTTTGAAATTAAGTTTTGAAAAAGATATGATTGAAAGATATGATTGAAAATATAATTTGAAAAAGATTTGAAAAGGAAATTAAAAAGATTTGATTTTGAAAATTAAAGTTGATTACTTGACTAACAAGAAACAAAAAGATATGATTTTAAAATTTAAAGATTGAACCTTTCTTAATAGGCAAGTAACAATTCTTAAAATTTTTGAATCAATCACATTAATTGTTAGCAAAGATTTTGAAATTATGAAATAAAATTAAGAAAAATATTTTGAAAATCATTTTAAAATTTTCGAAAATCATAAAGGAAAAATGAAAAAGATTGGATTTTTGAAAAAGATTTGATTTTTGAAAATGATTTGAAAAAGATAGAATTTTTAAATTGAAAATTTGATTTGACTCATAAAAAACAACAAAATTTTGAAAAATTTTTGAAAAATTCAACTCAAATTTTTGAAATTTATGAGAAGAAAAAGGGAAAGATATTTTTTTGATTTTTGAATTTTTAATGAAGAAAGAGAAAAATAGCAAAAAGATTCAAAACATAAAAATTATGAATCAAAACACACAATGCATGCAAGAACACTTTGAATGTCAAGATGAACACCAAGAACACCTTGAATGTCAAGATGAACATCAAGAACATGTTTTCGAAAATATTTTGACGAAAAAAAAGACATGCAAGACACCAAACTTAGAAATTTTCAATGTTTAGACACTAACAAATTGAAAATGCATATGAAAAACAAGAAAAGACATAAAACATAAGATTGCAAAGATCAAACAAAGAAGATCATCAAGAACAACTTGAAGATCATGAAGAACACATGCATGAGTTTTTGAAATTTTAAAGAAAAATTAAAAGCATGCAATTGACACCAAACTTACAATTTGACACTAGACTCAAACAAGAAATACAAAATTATTTTTGGTTTTATGATTTTATAAAATTTTTTGGATTTTTCAAAAATTATTTTGAAAAAGAAAAATAAGGATTTCAAAATTTTTAGTAGAAATTCCAGGAATCTTGCAATGTTAGTCTAAAACTCCGGTCCAGGAATTAGACATGGCTTACTAGCCAGCCAAGCTTTCAGTGAAAGCTCCGGTCCAAAATACTAGACATGGCCAATGGCCAGCCAAGCTTTAGCAGAACATTACATACAACAGCTACTTTGCTGAGAAAGACAAAGAAGCTCTTTTCATGATAAGTGGAAGTCTCGGTCCAAAAAAAATTAGACATGGCTTAACAGCCAGCCAGGCTTCAACAGATCATGATGAAACTCTAGAATTCATTCTTAAAAATTCTGAGGAACATAGAATAAATTTAAATCTTTTTTTTTTTTGAAATTTTTTTCGAAAATAAGAAGAATAAAAGAAAAAAGTTTAAAATTTAAAATAAAATTACCTAATCTGAGCAAGAAGATGAACCGTTAGTTGTCCAAACTCGAACAATCCCCGTCAACGGCGCCAAAAACTTGGTGCACAAAATCGTTATTGTTCATTCCTTGGTAACGGTGCCAAAAACTTAATACGCACGTTCATAATCTTAGTTCTTTTTCACAACTTTGCACAACTAACCAGCAAGTGCACTGGGTCGTCCAAGTAATAAACCTTACGTGAGTAAGGGTCGATCCCACGAAGATTGTCGGCTTGAAGCAAGCTATTTTCATCTTGCAAATCTCAGTCAGGCGGATTCAAATGGTTATGGAGATTTGATAATTAAAATATAATTAATATATAAAATAGGATGGAAATACTTATGTAATTCGTTAGTGAGAATTTCAGGTATGGAGTTGCTTTTGTTCCTTCTGACCCTCTGCTTTCCTACTGCTTTCATCCAATCATTCATACTCCTTTCCATGGCAAACTGTATGTTGGGCATCACCGTTGTCAATGACTACATCCCGTCCTCTCAGTGAAAATGGTCCAAATGCGCTGTCACCACATGGCTAATCATCTGTCGGTTCTCGATCATGCTGGAATAGGATCCAGTAATGCTTTTGTGTCTGTCACTACGCCCAGCACTTGCGAGTTTGAAGCTCGTCACAACCATCCCTTCCCAGATCCTACTCGGAATACCACAGACAAGGTTTAGACTTTCTGGATCTCAAGAATGGCTGCCAATAATTCTAGCCTATACCACGAATACTCTGATCGTAAATTAGGAGGCTTAGAGATATGCATTCAAGCTTGCTTTCATGTAGAACGGAAGTGTTTGTCAGGCACGCGTTCATAAGTGAGAATGGTGATGAGCGTCACATAATCATCACATTCATCATGTTCTTGTGTGCGAATGAATATCTTAGAGAAGAAATAGGCTTGAGTTGAATAGAAAAATAATAGTACTTTTCATTAATTCATGAGGAACAGTAGAGCTCCACACCTTAATCTATGGTGTGTAGAAACTCTACCGTTGAAAATACATAAGTGATGAAGGTTCAGGCATGGCCATGAGGCCAGACTCCTAAACACATACAATGATCTAAAGATGGTCAAAAGATTGATCTAAAGATAAATCACTAAAAGTAGTTTTTATACTAAACTAGTAGCTAGGGTTACATAAGATAAGTAAATGATGTAGAAATCTACTTCCGGGCCCACTTGGTGTGTGCTTGGACTGAGCATTGAGCTTTCATGTGTAGATACTCTTTTTGGAGTTAAACGCCAGGTTGTAGCCTGGTTCTGGCGTTTAACTCTGATTTCCAACCTGTTTTTGGTGTTTAACTCTAGAATAGGGCAGGAAGTTGGCGTTTAACGCCAGTTTGCGTCGTCTAAACTCGTGCAAAGTATGAACTATTACATATTTCTGAAAAGCCCTGGATGTCTACTTTCCAACACAATAGAGAGCGCACCAATTGGGTTTCTGTAGCTCCAGAAAATCCACTTCGAGTGCAGGGAGGTCAGAATCCAACAGCATCTGGAGTCCTTCTTCAGCCTCTGAATCAGATTTTTGCTCAAGTCCCTCAATTTCAGCTAGAAATTACCTGAAATCACAGAAAAACACACAAACTCCTAGTAAAGTCCAAAAATGTGATTTTTATTTAAAAACTAATAAAATTATATTAAAAACTAACTAAATCATACTAAAAGCTATGTCAAAACAATGCCAAAAAGCATATAAATTATCCGCTCATCAGAGGTCTAGTGTTAGTAAGTATGAAGTTAGCTAACAACGTCCAGTTTAACCAAGCGCTTGAGAATTCCAACTCAAGTATCACCTCTTAATTGAATAGAGTCAATGAGTAACTAATTAAAAATAAAGGAATGAGGAAACAAACTAAAGTAATGTCTTCAATGGAGGTAATGACTTTCAGCATCCAAAAATCCAAGAAAAAGCATAAACTATCAATGTAATGCAACTCTAAAAACTCAGATATGAAACTAAGTGTAATCCTAATGTGATGAATCTCAATGTGTGTGGATGCCTATTGAGTCTCTGCATGTTCCCTAGGTTTAGTCTGTGTTTCTAAGCCAAGAACTGGGTCAAAAAGCGGCCCGAAATTGCCCCCAGCGTATTATGTTTTTTTGCAGATCGCGCAGGTCACGTGATACAAGGATTTACACTGGTTCAAAATTCCACAAAATAATTCCGTTGTTAGTATAGTCTAAACCAATAGTCAATCCTCAAATCAAATTAAATTTTTGGTTGTCACAAATAACAAACCGCAATAAAAATTAATCGGAGTATTTGGACTCCGGGTCGTCTCACGAAGAATTGCAATGAAGTGTATGCTTATTGGCTATGAAGGGGTAAGGGGGTTTTTGATTGATAAGAGGGGCACTAAAATAAATGACAAGAAAAGTAAATTAAGCAAGTAATTAAAGAGGACAAGTAAATAAGAGAAAGCAAATAATAAAGAGAGAGACATTCATGGTAAGGATTGAGATCATAGGCTTTCTATCCTAGTCATGCATAGATCAATTCGCCTTATTTAGTCAAACCCAACAAACGGAAGAAGGTATCATGTCATCTTCAAATAGGGAGAATGTCAAACAAGACTAATTAATCATGTCACAAATATAAACAAGAATTTATCTTATTACATCATCTCCAACATTGGAAGAAGGCATCATATTATCTTCCATGAGAGAAAGTCTAATAAGACTAGCTAATCTCAATCCAAAAGTTCTAATTAACTTACTAATTAAATTAGCAAAAGATTAGCGTCAATGAAAACAATATTAGCTAACAACTCTAGATCACCAACATGAGTTGGATTTTCATGACTCAAGATTGCCTAATTAGTCTTTCCAAACCAAGAATGCTCAAGATCTACCCTAAAACCCAACCAAGCATTTTGTCAAACACTTGGTGGGTACAAATGGAAAGCATGGTAAATGAGCAAAAATAGTAAAATCTACCAACTACAAATTGCAAGGAAACAAGATCAATAACTCAAATCAACAATAAAGAAACATCAAACATTAAATTAACATTACAAATCATGAGAATGAAAGGGTAGAAGTAAGAAATCATAAAAGAAACAAGATGAAAACATGTAATTAAACCTAGATCTAAGATGAAAATTAACCTAACCTAATTCTAGAGAGAAGAGGGAGTTTCTCTCTCTAGAAACTAACCTACATGATGCTAATGCTACAAACAATTGCTCCCCCCTTGCCCAAGCTTGAATTTTGCATGAAATAGCATCAGAAATGAGTTGGGGGCGATTTCACCTTAGTGGGCCACGAGCAGCATCGGCGCGCATGCGTACATGGCACGTGCGCACCCCTATACGCGAAGCAACATATAACAAATTTTATATTATTTCGAAGCCCCAGATGTTAGCTTTCCAACGCAACTGAAACTGCCTCATTTGGACCTCTGTAGCTCAAGTTATGGTCGATTAAGTGTCAGAAGGTCAGGCTTGACAGCTTTACGGTTCCTTCATTTCTTCATGAGTTCTCCTACTTTGCATGCTTTTCTCCTCACTTCTTCCATCCAATACTTGCCTTATGGACCTGAAATCACTCAAAAAACATATCAAGACATCGAATGGAATTAAAATGAGTTAAATTTAGCTATTTTAAGGCCTAAAAAGCATGTTTTCACATTTAAGCACAAATCAAGGGAGAATTGCAAAACCATGCTATTTCATTGAATAAATGTGAGAAAAGGTGATAAAATCCCCCAAACACGCGTACGCGTCGTCCACGCGTTCGCGTCAGTCAGCGATTTTCCTTGTCACGCGTTCGCGTGGTTCACGCGTTTGCATCAGGCACGCATCCGTGTCGCTGCGAATTCTTCACTTCGCGCGTTCGCGTGGGCCATGCGCTCGCGTCATTGCTCGCTGGTCATCTCCTTAGTTTCTTGTGTTCCTTCCATTTTTGCAAGCCTCCTCTCCAATTTTCAAGCCATTCATGCCCTATGAAGCCTGAAACACTTAACACACAAATCACAACATCGAATGGGATAAAGGAGAATTAAAATATATAATTAAAAGTCTCTAGAAAGCAAGTTTTCAACCATGGAGTAATTTTGGGAAGGAATTGTAAATACATTCTTATCATATGAATAAATGGGTAAAGATTTGATAAATCCACACAATTAAATACAATATAAATCATAAAATAATGGTTTATCAACCTCCCCACACTTAAACATCAACATGTCCTTATGCTTAGTTGAAGGAGATAGAGTGAATGAGTAGGGACATGTAGAACTCATGCAATGCAATGCAATCTTTATATATATGTAAATGCAACTATATGCTTCTTGTCTACTTGGTTAAAAGTAAATAAGTTCTTCAAGACAATTGTAAATTAGATTTCACTAACTCAATTCATATAGTAAATACAGGTAACATTGTAAGAAGACAGCTCATGAAAGCAGGGAACATAGAATTAAGCACTAAACCCTCACTGATGGTGTATGTGCACTCTAGTCTCTCAAGTGTATAGGGTAATCACTCTACTCTTTTCTAATCATGCTTTCTAAAATTTGTTCTTCACCTAACCAATCAACAATATTTAATATACCAATGCAAACATCATGAGATCTTTTCAAGGTTGTAATAGGGCTAAGGTAAGGGTAAGGGTATATGTATATGGCTAAGTGAGCTTTATAAATTGAATCTTTAATTAACCTAAGCTTTCACCTAACATACATACACTCTATATAACTCTAGAATCATGCCTAGCTACCCATAGTCTTCACTTTTGCATTACATACTCATGCATCAACTTTCTTTAATTTTATCACATATGCATTGATTTTTCATTAACTTAACATTGGGGTAATTTTGTCCCCTTATTTATTTACTTATTTATTGAAATTTTTTTAAAGTAAAAGTAAACATAACATTATCAATGCACATGGATTTTTAATTTTTCTAGTCTCACATGAGTAGGTACCCAAATTCCCATTATTTTATCGTGACACATTCCCTTATTATCCCTTGTTCCCACAATTTTCCCATACTCAATTAACACACCATTACTATCGTAAGCTAACCAAAGATTCAATTGGAAAATTTAATTGTTTTTCCGCTTAAGGCTAGTAATGTGGTAAAATATAGAACAAATGGGATAAAAAGGCTCAAAGTGGCTGACAAAGGTAATTTAAAGGGTAGGCTTGTTTGGGATAAGTGAGCTAAACAAATAATGGCCTCAATCATACGCATGCATATAACATATTAAACATTGGACATATAGGATGAAACAAAATAAGATTACAATCATAGAGAAGCAAACACACAAGAATAAAATATTTATGGTTAAATAATGTAACCATGTAATTAAGCTCAAATCTCACAGGTTGTGTGTTCTTAGCTTTTCAAACTATGTTCCAAATACAACTTCAAACAATTTTAACATGAAAGTTTTGATTTAAATTAGTAAAATTTTTCAGAAAATAAGGTCTTAGAAGAAACTCATTATTTTCAATCAAGTAGAACATGCATGTGAATAATCTATTTCTATGCAATCTATCCTATTCTACAAAAGAAAAATTAACTAAATATCCTATTTTACTGGTGTTTAAGGAAAAGAAGTTACCTCCGGAAGTCAGGTACTGACCGACCTCCCCACACTTAAGGCTTTGCACCGTCCTCGGTGCCATCTGTCAAGAATAGAAGGGGGCTGATAGCAGCATCTCCACCATCGGGATCGTCATGGCTCCCTGTGCTGGTAAATGAAGTGGAATCTGAGGTGTCTAGGTCTTTGTAGTTTCCCAAAAGTAGCTCCTTGAGGTATGTGAATTGGCGCTTGTTACGGCACTCTCTTAGCTTTGCTTTGTGTTCCTGTCGATCCAACCTTTCACGTATCTGATGGAGCAGTTGGTTTGTTGTAGGTGCTTGTGGTGTTGAAGGAGGAATGTCTTCAGCCAGTTCTGTAGGCTGACTTGTAGTGGCTGCTGATGGTCTGATATATTTCCCGTTAGGGACATACTAATCATCCTGTGGAAGAAAGGCTTTGGTGTCCCCAGCTCTGTAGGAGACTCCGGCTGCCGAGATGAGATCTGAAACCAAGGCGGGAAAAGGTAGGTTGCCCGCAATTTGTACGTGTCCCATTGCATTCCGCATGTGTCTTGGTAGGTTTAGGTGCTGGTCTGTAAGGATACACCAGAGTAAAACGCCATGTCTACAGTGAAGGAGGACTCGTGAGTGCTCGGAAAGACATAATGGGACATGATATGTGCCCATACTAGAGCCTCCAAGGTAAGTGCGGAAGCCGATATCCCTTTTGGTCGGGATCGATGGTATCCGTAGATCCAGCTGCTGCCAGGTTGTGCTATAACTCTGAGAACGGTGTCCCAGTCAAATTGGTATGTCTGGCGCTTGAGTGAGGCTTCTTGGAATGCGTCCAATCCTTCGGGAGCAGGGGGAAGATCTAAAGATTGTTGAATGGCCTCTTCAGTTATGGGACTTGCTTCTGACGGACATAGACTGAGTGCATGGTTGGCACGTGAAAGTTGGAGTAGAATTCTACTACCCATGAGAGATTAACTTGCCATGACTATTTCCATAGGAATCCCCATTGTCTTCGTTCAATTTACGGCTCAACAAATTCAGCAATGCAGGTTGGAAGGATGAGAAGGTATTCATTGTTGTAATTCCTCTCTGCCAGGATAGGGAACATCTGCTCACAGTAGCGGTTAGGAAACCGCGTAGTGTTCTTTGCTGGAAAGGCTTTTTCTTTTTCATCGACCTTGATGATCCTCTTAATTCTTTTTGTTGAGGGCTTTACTGCTGTTGAAGATGGCTCAGCCACTAATGCTCTTTTTGTTCCTCTCCTTGCTGGTGGTTTGGAAATAGCTTTCTCTTTTCCTTTCTTGGTGGCCATCCTGAAAAAGGAAAGAGAAAGTAATGTGTGAAGTGAAGGGTTCGAGCAAGGGAGCGAATATTATGAGTGGTAATCAATGCATGGTAAAGAGGGATATTGTTAACACATGGTCTAGACTACATGTGAGAAGTTCATCAAAGGTAAGATAGTAAATGCATGTGATGGCAATTAAATGCAAGATGTTTATTGGCATGCCGACAAAGGCATGAGTAGCATAGATCAAGCATTCAATGTCCAAGTTAGATTACCACATCATTCAAACTAACAATCTGTTTGTAAGGACAATTATATTTTAATCAATAAAATATAAAAGGGGTTTTGTGAAAAGCAGGCTTTAAAGTAATGGAATAGAATAAATTAAAATAATGTGCAATGCCATACGGGCTTTTTCACAAACACTTGGTATGCATGATGAAAATGTTGTTGAAAGTAGGAAAGTTGAACATGCATGCAACCCTTATGAAAAGTAATATATAATTGTCAAACAAATCCATGGTAATCCACAAGCAAAATATGGAAAATAAAGACTGAAATAAATTTTCAACATCAATAAAAAGGGATAAAAAGAAAGAAAAATAAGGGAAAATATAGATAATGAAGGTGAAAAGAAAAATTTAAAACATAAATAAAATTGATAAGGGAAAGTAAAAAGTAAAGAAAGAAAGAAAAGAACCTTGATGATGGGTGTGAAAAATAAGGAAGGAGAAGGTAAAAAGTGAGAATGAGTAGAGAAAGAAGAAGGGGGAAGAAAGAAATAACAAAGGAAAAGAAAAATTAGGATTTGGGGAAGAAAAGAGAAAATATTTTAGCTGATCTGAATATTATGTGCGCTGCATGCAACGCGGACGCGTGGGTCACGCGGTCGCGTGACTTGAATTATGCGAATGGCGCGAGAGCAGCCGCGCGCTCTGTTTCAAACTCTTTTTGCCAAATTTTTAAGGGGACGCGATCGCGTGGTTGACGCGATCGCGTGAATGGTGATGTTTTGAAATGACGCGACCGCATGGGGCACGCGGTCGCATGATGTAGCTGGTGCTTCTAGCATCAGTCCAGCCCAGCTCCATCGCAACATGCTACCATACACCTATTTACATCAATTTTACATGGTCACGCATTCGCGTGGGTGACGTGATGCGCATAAACTAGTTATGCTACGATTTAGGAAATTGCACGATCGGCAAAATTCCTTCCGGCAAGTGCACCGGTTATCGTCAAGTAAAAACTCACAATAGAGTGAGGTCGAATCCCACAAGGATTGGTTGAGTGAGCAATTCGGATTAGAAGTGTGTTCTAGTTGAGCGGAATCAAGATTTAGATGATCAAGAAAATGCATAAAACCACTAAAACTAACAGAAAAATACTAGTGAAACTAGCCTAAGATGCCTTGGCATCATGACGCGGACGTGTGGGGAGGCTATTTCGCAAACGACGCGGCCGCGTGGGTGACGCGGACGCGTGAGCATGTTTGTGCCTAAGGCACGCCTCCAGCCACGCTTTCGTGTGACTCGCTGTTCAGCTTTCTTTTCTTCATAACGCACTGGGGACGCGGACGCGTC
This sequence comes from Arachis ipaensis, assembly GCF_000816755.2. NCBI lineage: Eukaryota > Viridiplantae > Streptophyta > Magnoliopsida > Fabales > Fabaceae > Arachis > Arachis ipaensis. The sequence continues at coordinate 69,538,501 of NC_029787.2, forward strand.
AGCGACGCTGCCGCGTCGTGTGCTTCTTTTTTTTTATATATAAAACTAATATGCAAAATGCACATGCAAACTGTATGCAGCTAAATGCAGGGATGATGAGAAGAGTCATTAACATCATAAAAATAAAGTAAAAATAAAACTAAGACTGAAATGGAACGATCCTACCATGGTGGGTTGTCTCCCACCTAGCACTTTGTTTTTACGTCCTTAAGTTGGACACTCGTCAGGCTCATTCAGCTTCTCTTGGTGGATCTTCTAAGAGGAAGATCTCTAGTTCCTTTTGATTCTTCATCTTCTCACCATGGTAAAGCTTTAGGTGATGTCCATTAACCTTAAGAAATTTGGAGTTAACAGGATGACGCAGGTAGAAAATTCCGTATGGCTCTACCTTTTCTACTCTGTATGGACCTTCCCATCTTTATCTCAGTTTACCTGGCATGAGCCTCAGTCTGGAGTTATATAGTAAAACTAACTCCCCTAGTCTGAATTCTTTTCTTTTAATGTGCTTGTCATGGACAGCCTTCATTTTCTCCTTGTAACGCCTGGAGTTGTCATATGCTTCTAGGCGGAGGGTCTCTAGTTCTGCTAGTTGCAGCTTTCTTTCAGCACCAGCTTTCGTAAGATTCATGTTGCACTCCTTCACAGCCCATAAAGCCTTGTGTTCCACCTCTATGGGGAGGTGGCAAGCCTTTCCGTATACCAAGCGGAAGGGGCTCATCTTAATGGGTGTCTTGTACGCTGTTCTATATGCCCAGAGTGCATTTTGTAGCCTGGCACTCTAGTCCTTCCTGTGAGGTTTTAATATCTTCTCCAGAATACATTTAATCTCTCTGTTAGAGACTTCTGCTTGCCCATTGGTCTGGAGATGATAAGCTGTTGCTACTTTGTGAATTATCCCATGCTTTTTCAGTAATCCTGTTAGTCTCCTGTTACAAAAATGGGTGCCTTGATCGCTCACGATCGCTCGTGGTGATCCAAAGCGACAGATAATATAGTTTCTAACAAAGGAAACAACAGTGTTAGCATCATCAGTACGGGTAGGAATTGCTTCCACCCACTTAGAAACATAATCTACGGCTAACAGTATATAAGAGTAACCATTAGAATTTGGAAATGGACCCATGAAGTCGATGCCCCAAACATAAAAAATTTCACAGAAAAGCATAAGCTGTTGAGGCATCTCATCCCTCTTGGATATATTACCAAACCTTTGGCATGGGGAACAAGATTTACAAAATTCAGCAGCATCTTTAAAAAGAGTAGGCCACCAGAATCCACAGTCTAGAATTTTTCTAGCTGTTCTTTGAGGGCCAAAATGTCCTCCACTCTCAGATGAGTGGCAGGCCTCTAAAATGGACTGGAATTCTAATTGAGGCACACACCGTCTAATTACTTGGTCAGCACCACACCTCCATAAATATGGATCGTCCCATATATAATATTTGGACTCGCTTTTCAGCTTGTCTCCTTGGTGCTTAGAAAAATTTGGAGGAAAAGTGTGGCTAACTAGATAATTAGCTACAGGTGCATACCAAGGAACTACTTCAGATACTGCTTGTAAGCTATCAAATGGGAAATTATCATTTATAGGAGTGGAGTCACCCTTAATGTGCTCAAGGCGACTCAGGTGGTCTGCCACTAAATTCTGGTTACCACTCCTTTCCTTAATTTCTAAATCAAATTCTTGTAACAGCAGTATCCAACGTATTAGATTTGCTTTGAACTCCTTTTTAGCTAATAAATATTTTAGAGCTGTATGGTCTGAGTACACTACTACCTTAGTACCAAGTAAGTAGGCTCAAAATTTATCCAGAGCAAAAACAATAGCAAGAAGCTCTTTTTCAGTAGTAGTGTAATTAGACTGAGCAGCATCTAAAGTCTTAGATGCATAAGCAATTACAAAAGGGTCCTTACCTTCGCGCTGAGCCAGCGCTGCTCCTACTACATGGTTAGAAGCATCACACATGATTTCAAATGGCTGGCTCCAGTCGGGTCCTCTCACAATTGGAGCTTGAGTCAGGGCGGTCTTCAGCTTATCAAACGCTTGCATACAGCTGGTGCACGAATTGTGAATCACACTTTTCACAACGCGTACCACTTACCAGCAAGTGCACTGGGTCGTCCAAGTAATACCTTACGTGAGTAAGGGTCGAATCCCACGGAGATTGTTGGTTTGAAGCAATCTATGATTATCTTGTAAATCTTAGTCAGAAAGTCAGTTATGTTTATCAGTTGAATTGTGAATAACCAAGAGAGCATAAATTAAATGTTACTTGTTATGCAGTAATGGAGAATATGTTGGAGTTTTGGAGATGCTTTGTCTTCTGAATCTCTGCTTTCCTCTGTCTTCTGATTCACGCATGCACTTCCTCCCATGGCAAGCTGTATGTAGGGGGTCACCGTCGTCAATGGCTACATCCCATCCTCTCAGTGAAGAATATGCTCACATGCTCTGTCACAGCACGGCTAATCATCTGTCGGTTCTCGATCATACTGGAATAGGATTCTTCATCCTTTTGCGTTTGTCACTAACGCCCAGCACTCGCGAGTTTGAAGCTCGTCACAGTCATTCGATCATTGAATCCTACTCGGAATACCACAGACAAGGTTTAGACTTTCCGGATTCTCATGAATGCTGCCATCAGTTCTAGCTTATACCACAGAGATTCTGATTAAGGAATCTAAGAGATATTCATTCAATCTGATGTAGAACGGAGGTGGTTGTCAGGCACACGTTCATGGTTTGAGGAAGGTGATGAGTGTCACGGATCATCACCTTCATCACAGTTAAGCGCGAATGAACATCTTAGGTAGGAACAAGCGTGCTTGAATGGAAAACAGAAATACTTGCATTAATTCATCGAGACACAGCAGAGCCCCTCACCCCCAACAATGGAGTTTAGAGACTCATGCCATCAAAGAGTACAAAGTTCAGATCTAAAAATGTCATGAGATACAAAATAAGTCTCTAAAAGTTGTTTAAATACTAAACTAGTAGCCTAGGTTTACAGAAAATGAGTAAACTATA
>NC_029787.2:69541536-69558639 GCF_000816755.2 Arachis ipaensis
ATCAGATTTTTGCTCAGCTCCTTCAATTTCAGCCAGAAAAATACCTGAAATTACAGAAAAATACAAAACTTATAGTAAAGTCTAGAAATATGAATTTTTCCTAAAAACTAATGAAAATAAACAAAAAACTAACTAAAACATACCAAAAACTATATGAAATTAACTCCAAAAAGCGTATAAAATATCCGCTCATCAACAGCTTTCACTGAACTCGAACTCAATTTCCTTCTGCAACAATCTGGATAAAGGTAATGCTACCTTACTGAAGTCCTTAATGAATCTCCTGTAAAAACCTGCGTGGCCAAGGAACGAACGACTTCCCTCACAGAGGAAGGGTAAGGTAAACTAGAAATAACATCCACCTTTGCTGGATCTACAGAAATGCCAGTATTAGGCACAACATGTCCTAGTACAATTCCTTGTTTGACCATAAAGTGACATTTTTCAAAATTTAATACAAGGTTTGTACTACCACATCTGTCTAACACTCTAGATAAACTATCCAAGCAAAGGCTAAATGAATCACCATATATGCTAAAATCATCCATAAAAACTTTCATACAGTTCTCAATAAGATCAGAGAAAAGACTCATCATGCATCTTTGGAAAGTAGCAGGTGCATTGCATAATCCAAAGGGCATTCTCTTATAAGCATAAGTCCCAAAAGGACATGTAAAAGTAGTCTTTTCCTGATCTTCAGGAGCTATATGAATTTGAAAGTATCCTGTATAACCATCTAAGAAACAATAATGAGATTTACCTGACAGGCGATCAAGCATTTGATCAATGAATGGCAAGGGGTAATGATCCTTGCGAGTGGCTTGGTTGAGACGCCTATAGTCAATGCAAACTCTCCATGAATTCTGCACTCTAGTTGTCAGAAGCTCTCCATGCTCATTCTTTATTGTTGTGACTCCAGACTTCTTGGGCACCACTTGTATTGGACTGACCCATTTACTGTCTGAGATGGGCTAAATAATATCTGCCTCAAGTAGCCTGGTCACTTCCTTCTTGACAACTTCTAAGATGGTGGGATTCAATCTTCTTTGAGGCTGACGGATAGGCTTTGCTCCCTCTTCTAAGAATATTTTGTGTTCACAAATTTGGGGGCTAATGCCTACTATATCCGCCAAGCTCCATCCAATTGCTTTCTTATATTTTCTCAGCACACTGAGTAGTTGTTCTTCTTGTTGAGAAGTGAGTTCCCTTACAATGATAACTGGGAACTTTTGCTTGTCCTCAAGGTAAGCATACTTGAGGTGTGGAGAAAGGGGCTTTAACTCTAATTTCTGCTCATAGCTAGGCTCTGGATCATCCGTGGCTGGTGATAATGGTAAAGTTTTCTCATTATTTTCAGAAAGTGTCCCCACACTTGGACCTTGCTCCATGTACTTCTCTTCTAATTCTTCCTGGTGAACTTCAGCTACAGTTTCATCAATAATGTCACATTGAAAGATAGAATGATCTTCCGAAGGATGCTTCATAGCTTCATTTAAACTGAAACTCACTGTTCTGCCATCTATCTCAAAAGAGTAAGTTCCTGAGAATGCATCCAGCTTGAACTTTGAAGTCTTCAGAAATGGTCTTCCAAGCAGGATTGATGATGGTCTTCCTGAGCCATTAGGGGGGATTTCTAGGATGTAGAAATCAATGGGAAACGTGAGCCCCTTAATGCTCACTAGTACATCTTCAGCAATTCTAACTACTGTAATAACGCTTTTATCTGCTAACACAAAACGAGCTGCCGACCTTTTTAAGGGAGGGAGCCTTAAAGTATCATATATAGACAAAGGCATTATGCTAACACATGCTCTTAAATCACACATACAGTCAGAAAATATCACACCTCCAATGGTACAGTTAACCATACATGGACCTGGATCACTACATTTTTCAGGTATATTTCCCATTAAAGTAGATATAGAACTACCTAAAGGAATAGTTTCTAATTCATTAATTTTATCTTTATGTATGCACAAATCTTTTAGAAACTTTGCGTATTTAGGTACCTGTTGAATAACATCAAAAAGGGGAACAGTTACCTCGACCTTTTTTAATATTTCTACCATTTTGGGATCAAGTTCCATCTGCTTTCTGGGCTTCCTTGCAAGTTGTGGAAATGGGATAGGAGGGGCGCGATTTGTAGCTTCAGCATCCCTTGGTGCTTCATTCTGTGGCTGAGCTTCTTCTTCTTCAACTATGTCGTGTACGTCCTCTTCCTCTTCAGAATCTTCCACTTTCACCACATCCTCTACTGGCACGTTTTCTGGTAGGTTTGGCTCCTCATGGTTCCTCTCCTGTAGTGTGGTTCCGGACCTTAGAGTGATGGCATTGATGCCACCCTTGGGATTAGGTAGTGGTTGAGAAGGAATTCCATTAGAGCTTTAAGGTTGATGTGTGGAATTAAGTGAGGAATCCATCCGGGAGACGAGAGCTTGTAAAGTGGCAGTTAAGCCATTTAGACTAGAGTTAAGCTGAGCATGCATGTCTTGTTGTCCTTGTACAAGAGAACGGAGTATCTCGTCATTTGATGAGGAATTAGAATAAGCAGTCTGAGAAACTTGTTGTTGGGTTTGCTGGGGTCCTTGTGATTGTCTTAGGTGAAGTGCTCTGTAAGGTTGGTTCTGATTCTGCTGTCGGTTGTTGTTATTATTATTCCACCTTTGGTTTCCATTATTGTCTCTGCCTCCTCTGTTAAAGTTATCCCTCCAGCCATGGTTAGAATTATCTCTCCAACCTTGGTTGGAATTGTCTTGCCATCCATGGCTATTGTTGCCACCTTGGTTGTAGTTACCACCTTGTTGATTGTATCATTGATTCGGGCGGTCATAGAAGTTGTGAATGGCTGCCGCAGTGTTGTCTTTCTGGAGCTGTAGGCATTCATCAGTATAATGACTATAATCAGCACAGATCCCGCATACTCTTTGTGGAACTAACTATTGGCTCTGTTGTGGTGAAGGTTGTGCTTGTTGCGCTTGTTGTTGATTCAATTGCATCTACTTCAGTAGGTTGGTCATTTCACATATACTCTGGGTGAGAGCAGTAGTCTCTTTGCTAGTGGAAATCTCTGCAACAGCTTTGGGGTTGTGCCTTTGTCTGTGATTCCTAGTGGACTCAGCTAAGTCGCTGATCAGTTGCCATGCTTCATCTGCGGTTTTGTACTTTTTCAGAGAACCATTACTGGCACCTTTCAGTGTAGTCTTATCTTGGGGGTTCATGCCTTGAGTGAAGTAGCTGATCAATACTAGTTTACCAATCATGTGATGGGGACATGGGTCCAGGAGATTGTTGAAGCGCTCCCAATATTCAAAGAGAGTCTCTGATTCATCTTGAACAATGCAGGAGATCTCTTTTCTCAGTCTATCTGTGACTTCAGCTGGGAAGTATTTTTCCAAAAATTCTCTTCTGAGTGTATACCAGTTGGTAACAGTTGCTTCAGGTTGGGAGTAGTACCACTCCCTCGCCTTTCCCTCAAGAGAAAAATGGAAAGCGATTAACAGAATAGAAGTTTGATCTGCACCATGACGCCTAACAGTAGAACAGGCTGTCTGGAAATCCCTAAGGGGCTTGATAGGCTCTTGAGCAGGTAAGCCATGCAACTTGGGCATCAAGTTGATCAGTGCGGTTTTTAGTTCAAAATCTGCAGCTACAGTTGGGTGATGCACTTGATACGGCTGCAGTGTAAAATCTGGGGCTCTTGCCTCCTGGAGAGTAATCCTCCTAGGTGCTGCCATGTTTTCTGCACGTAAATCAACTGGATCAGTAGTAAATGAGCTTGTCTCGCTCTCAGATGGCGGTTCAGATTCGCCCTCTGATGAGACTGGTGAATTGATAATAATTACTTCACTACCCTCGGAGGCTAACCGACGTCGAGTTCGTCTAATATGTGAAAGAGTTCTTTCAATTTCAGGATCAAATGGGACTAAACTCGGATCAGGCAATGAACGTGTCACTCAATGAGAAAGACATGTAACTCATGGTAACAGAAATAAAAATAAAATATGCAAATAAAATAAAATATATACACTAATTAATAATTTAGCACACTATCACAACTCCCCGGCAACGGCGCCAAAAATTGATGCGTGGCAGAAGTTAACCAATTAAGAGATTTCAATTAAGAGAACAGCGTTGCACATATAGCTCTTAACCAGCTAAGATCTGCCTCACCAATTTAAAAAGGGTTGTCACAAATTTTAGAAATAAAATACTGGGAAAGGTATGGTGATTGAACTAACTCTTACCCTCAGATCTTAGCCCTCTCCCTTAGGGAGGTCTAGTGTTAGTAAGTATGAAGTTAGCTAACAACGTCCAGTTTAACCAAGCGCTTGAACATTCCAACTCAAGTATCACCTCTTAATCAACCCCCATGTCAAGTAGAAATTCTACTCCATTGACATGAAATTAATAATCATAAAAATATGAGAAGACATAATTAATTAAAATAAAATAGAGAATTAAAATTAATTAAAATAAAAATAACTTCATATATTAATAAATTCAAAATGTAACATACTTAATTGAATAGAGTCAATGAGTAACTAATTAAAAATAAAGGAATGAGGAAACAAACTAAAGTAATGTCTTCAATGGAGGTAATGACTTTTAGCATCCAAAAATCCAAGCAAAAGCATAAACTATCAATGTAATTAAACTCTAAAAACTCAGATCTGAAACTAAGTGTAATCCTAATGTGATGAATCTCAATGTGTGTGGATGCCTGTTGAGTCTCTGCATGTTCCTTAGGTTTAGTCTGTGTTTCTAGGCCGAGAACTGGGTAAAAAAGTGGCCGGAAATTGTCCCCAGCGTATTCTGTTATTTTTGCAGATCGCGCAGGTCACGCGTACGCGTCGTCCACGTGTTCGCATCAGTCAGCGATTTTCCTTGTCACGCGTTCGCGTGGTTCACGCGTTCGCATCACTCGTGCAGACTCCAATCCATGCGTTTGCATCAGGAACACGTCTGCGTTGCTGCGAATTCTTTACTTCGCGCGTTTGCGTAGGCCATGCGCTCGCGTCATTGCTCGCTGGTCATCTCCTTAGTTTCTTGTGTTCCTTCCATTTTTGCAAGCCTCCTCTCCAATTTCCAAGCCATTCATGCCCTATGAAGCCTGAAACACTTAACACACAAATCACGGCATCGAATGGGATAAATGAGAATTAAAATATATAATTAAAAGTCTCTAGAAAGCAAGTTTTCAACCATGGAGTAATTTTGGGAAGTAATTGTAAATACATGCTTATCGTATGAATAAATGGGTAAAGATTTGATAAAACCACACAATTAAACACAATATAAATCATAAAATAATGGTTTCTTAGAGAACTAAAACGAATCCTGGAACGGACTGTAAGTACCCGTAGAAAGGATTGGGCAAGAGGTTTGGATGATGCCCTGTGGGCATATAGAATAGCATTCAAGACTCCTATAGGAACCTCTCCATACCAGTTGGTGTATGAAAAAGCCTATCATCTACTAGTAGAACTGGAACACAAGGCCTACTGGGCAACCAGGTTTGTAACCCTTGATGCTAAGGTAGCTGGAGAGAAAAGATTACTCCAGTTGAATGAGCTGGAAGAGTTCAGACTCAATGCTTTCGAAAATGCTAAAATTTATAAACAGAAAGCAAAAAGATGGCATGACAAAATGCTGTAATCTAGAGTCTTTGAGGTAGGACAGAAGGTCCTGCTGTTTAACTCTAGGCTCAGATTATTCCCTGGGAAATTGAAATCCCGGTGGAGGGGACCATATGTGATTACGAGTGTGTCACCATATGGTTATGTAGAGCTTCAAGATATTGATTCTAACAAAAGGTTCATTGTTAATGGATAGAGAATCAAACATTATCTTGAAGGCAATGTTGAGCAAGAATGCTCAAAATTGAGACTAAATTAAAAAGCTCAGTAAAGTCCAGCTAAAGACAGTAAAGAAATGCTTACTGGGAGGCAACCCAACCATGATAAAAAATTAGATGTTTATAACAATTATATAAGTCCATTTAATTTTGTTTCTCATGTTTATTAATGCTTTTCAGTGAATAAGTCAGGAAAATGAAGGTTCAGAACATAAAGCAGAAGAATCACAGTGAAAAAGGGCTCACTAGCGTTAAAACGCCAGTAAAGGTATCATTCTGGGCGTTAAACGCCAGAATGGGCAGCATTCTGGGCATTTAACGCCAGAATTGGCAGCATCCTGGGCGTTCAGAAAAACGCCCAGTAAAGAAGGATTTCTGGCGTTTAACGCTAGCCAGGGTACTTGGCTGGGCGTTAAACGCCCAAAATGGCCACCAGATGGGCGTTAAACGCCAGAATGGGTATCATTCTGGGCGTTTAACGCTAGAACAGCTAGGGGAGAGGTAATTTCGTTTTCAATTCAATTTTTTTCGAATTTTCATATTTTAATTCAAGATTTTCTGCATCCAAATATTACAAACATTCATTTTTTTAATTTCCATTCTCAAAAATTTATAATCTTATAAATTCTTTTTAATTCTTCTTCCATCCTTTTCAATTCTTTTTCAAAAGTCATTCATATTTCCAATTTCTTTCCAAATTGTTTTAACTCATTCATATTATCTTTTATTTCTTAGATGCATAAACAAAAATTCAGATCTAACTTCCTCATATCTTTTTCATATCTCTTAAAATTTTGAAAACAATCTTCTCTTTTTCATATCATGTTTATCTTTTATCAAATCATATCTTTTTCTAAAATTTCGAACCCATTCCCTCCCTCCCCTTTATTTATACATTCGGCCATCCCCTTCACTCCATCATTCGAATCCTTCTCTCTATCTATTCATCATCTTTCTTTTTATTTTGCTTGAGGACAAACAAATCTCTAAGTTTGGTGTGATTCTTGTGATCCCTGAGTTAAAACAAACCAATCTCATGGCACCCAAAGGAAGATAAACCGCTTCAAGAGACAAGAAAGAAAGCAATCCAAAACCACGTTGGATGCATGAGAACTTCTGCACCAAAGAACATGCAGACCATTATTTCAAAATTGTGTGCAGAAGATCAGTGATCCCGGAAGTTAGGTTCAATCTGAAAGAGGATGAATACCCAGAGATCCAAGAGCAGATTCAAAACAGGGGCTAGGAAGTCCTGGCTAATCCTGAGATACATGTTGGAAGAAACATGGTCCAGGAATTCTATGCAAATCTGTGGATGACAGAAAAGCAAAGATTAAAGGAAACTCCTTTCTGCTCCTTTCGGACTATGGTCAGAGGGAAGATTATTTACTTCCACTTTGACAAAGTGAGAGAAGTTCTTAAACTTTCTCAACTACAATATGATCCAAAATTATTTAATAAGAGAATGACCAAGGATAAAAGGCTAGATCAAGTTCTAGAGGACATATGCCTCCTTGGAACCAAGTGGATTACCAATTCAAAAGGTGTCCCAAACCAATTAAAGAGATGAGATCTCTAACCTGTTGTAAGAGGTTGGCTGGATTTCATTGGGCGTTCTATACTCCCAGCCAGCAACCGATCTGAAGTCACTGTCAAGAGGGCAGTGATGATTCACTGTATTATACTGGGGAAGGAGGTAGAGATTCATCAACTGATCCCTGTTGAAATTTACATGTTTGCAAACAAGGAATCCACTGAGGCCAAATTGGCCTACCCAAGCTTGATTAGTCTGTTATGCAAAGATGCGGGGGTACAGATGGGTGTGGATGAATATATCACAATTGAACGCCCAATCACCAAAAAAGTGATGGATGGACCTCAAATTCAAGATAACCTCATCAAGAGGGGGCGCATGAGCTCCTCCCAGAAATTCCTCAATTTGACTACTGGGCCCGCTTAGAAGCATCTGTCACCAAGCTGCAAGAAGCTGTGAATCAACTCAAAGAAGAGCAGCAGAATCAAAACAGCATGCTCTGCAAAATGCTCATAGAACAAGAGAAACAAGGGCGCGAGATATAGGAGCTAAAGCGTCAGAAGCTGTCCCTTGAAGAGTTGAACGTCCCACAGATTGAAGGAGCACCTACCCCTCAAAATAAAGGTTGTTGAGTCCTAACTCTGTGATAACTTTTATTATTAGAAAGCTATTCTAGAGTTACATGAGTATTAGTATTAGAGTCATTTATTTTTATGTCTTTAATTTCCTTTCTTTTATTATTATTTGTTTGCTTTTATGTTTATTTTATGTCTTATTTTTATTACATGATCATTAAAGTTTAGTGTCTATGTCTTAAAGCTATGAATGTCCTATGAATCCTTCACCTTTCTTAAATGAAAAATGTTTTCTGAAAAAGAAAAAGAAGTACACGAGTTTCGAAATTTATCTTGAAATTAGCTTAATTATTTTAATGTGGTGGCAATACTTTTTGTTTTCTGAATGAATGCTTGAACAATACATATTTTTTATAATGAAGTTTATGAATGTTAAAATTGTCGGCTCTTAAAATAATAATGAAAAAGGAGAAATGTTGTTGATAATCTGAAAAATCATAAAATTGATTCTTGAAGCAAGAAAAAGTAGTGAAGAACAAAGCTTGCGAAAAAAATAAAAGAAAAATGGCGAAAAAATATAAAGAAAAAGAAAAAGCAAGCAGAAAAAGCCAATAACCCTTTAAACCAAAATGCAAGGGTAAAAAGGATCCAATGCTTTGAGCATTAATGGATAGGAGGGCCCAAAGGAATAAAATCCTTGTCTAAGCGGCTAAACCAAGCTGTCCCTAACCATGTGCTTGTGGCGTGAAGGTGTCAAATTAAAAGCTTGAGACTGAGCGGTTAAAGTCGTGGTCCAAAGCAAAAAGAGTGTGCTTAAGAGCTCTGGGCACCTCTAACTGGGGACTCTAGCAAAGCTGAGTCACAAACTGAAAAGGTTCACCCAGTTATGTGTCTGTGGCATTTATGTATCCGGTGGTAATACTGGAAAAACAAAATACTTAGGGTCACGGCCAAGACTCATAAAGTAGCTGTGTTCAAGAATCAACATACTGAACTAGGAGAATCAATAACACTATCTGAATTCTGAGTTCCTATGGATTCTAATCATTCTGAACTTCAAAGGATAAAGTGAGATGTCAAAACTGTTCAGAAGCAAAAAGCTACAAGTCCCGCTCATCTGATTGAAACTAATCTTCATTGATAATTTTGGAATTTATTGTATTTTCTCTTCTTTTTATCCTATTTTGTTTTTAGTTGCTTGGGGACAAGCAACAATTTAAGTTTGGTGTTGTGATGAGCGGATAATTTATACCGTTTTTGGCATTATTTTTACATAGTTTTTAGTATATTTTAGTTACTTTTTATTATATTTTTATTAGTTTTTATTCAAAAATCATATTTCTGGACTCTACTATGAGTTGTGTATTTTTATGTAATTTTAGGTATTTTTTGGCTGAAATTGAGGGACCTGAGCAAAATTGCAAAAATCTGATTCAGAGGTTGAGAAAGGACTGTAGATGCTGTTGGATTCTGACCCTCCTGTACTCGAAGTGGCCTTTTTGGAGCTATAAAAGCCCAATTGGCGCGCTCTTATTTGCGATGGAAAATAGATATCTTGGGCTTTCCAGCAATATATAATAGTTCATACTTTGCCCGAGATTTGATGGCCCAAACTGGCGTTAAAAGCCAGCCATAAACTTTCTGGCGTAAAACGCCAGAACTGGAACCTTTCTTGGCGTTAAACGCCCATTTTGGCACCCAGGGTGGCATTTAATGCCAACTTTAGGCATATGCACGTGAAAGCTTGAAATCTCAGCCCAAACACTCACCAAGTGGGTCCCAAAAGTGGATTTCTGCACTATCTGCACTTAGTTACTCATTTTCTGTAAACCTAAGTTACTAGTCTAGTATAAAAACTACTTTTAGAGATTCATTTAGCAACTCATGACAATTTACAATTGATATTGTATCCTCTACGGCATGAGTCTCTAAACCCCATAGGTGGGGGTGAGGAGCTGCTGTGTTTCAATGGATTAATGCAATTACTACTGTTTTCTATTCAATCACGTTTGATTCTATTCTAAGATACTCACTCGTACTTTAATATAGAGAATCTGATGATCCGTGACACTCATCATTATTCTCAATTCTAGGAATGCGTGCCTGAGAACCACTCTCGTTCTATCTGAGCTCAACGTAGTCATTGGGCGACAGCTTGAGTGCGTATTTCTTGGGTCTCTGATCCACGGACCGAGTCCGTGAGATCAGAACCTTCGTGGTAGAGGCTAGAACCAATTGCCAGCATTCCTGGGATCTAGAAAGTCTAAACCTTGTCTGTGGTATTCCGAGTAGGATCTGGGAAGGGATGACTGTGACGAGCTTCAAACTCACGAATGTTGGGCGTAGTGACAGTGTACAAAAGGATATAGTGATCCTATTTCGACGCTAGTGAGAACCGACATATGATTAGCCGTGCGTTTACTGTACCTGGTATTTTTCATCCGAGATGAGAAATTCGACAGTTGATTAGCCGTGCACAGATCGTACCTGGTTTTTTCATCCGAAAGGATCATACAGCTTGCCATTGAAGTAAGCCATGCGTGTTTGGAGATGAAGACAGTAGGAAAGCAGAGATTCAGATGACAGAACATCTCTGGAACCTCAACCTGTTCCTCATTACTGAATCACAAGTACCATTTATTTCATATTATTTACTTTTCATAAACAAAATCATTTTTATCATTAATCTCCTGACTAAGATTTACAAGATAACCATAGCTTGCTTCAAGCCGACAATCTCCGTGGGATCGACCCTTACTCACGTAAGGTATTACTTGGATGACCCAGTGCACTTGCTGGTTAGTTGTGCAGAGTTGTGAAAAGTGTAATCACAATTTCGTGCACCAGGCATGCCACGCCAGCTACTGGACCAAGAAAGAATGCTGGGCGTGGCACGCCACACATTGGGCGTGGCACGCCAGTTTTATTTTCCAGAGAAGAGAATGAAGCACATACAAGGGGCGTGGCACGCCAGACCCTGGGCGTGCCACGCTAGTTCAACTTTCCAGAGAGTAGAAGAAGAAGAAAAAGGTCTGGGTGTGCCACTTGGACTCGAAGGCATGGCACGACAGGCCAACCAGAGCTTAAAGAAGGCCTGGGCGTGCCACTTGGGCTCGAAGACGTGGCACGCCAGGCCAACCAGAGCTTAAAGAAGACCTTGGGCGTGTCACTTGGGTTCGAAGGCGTGGCACGCCAGGGACACCAACACATGGGGCGTGCCACTTGAAGAGCTGGGCATGGCGCGCCAAGACAAATTAGAGGCTGGGCGTGGCACACCACTTAAACGCCTGTTAAAGGCCAGCCTAGAAGGTCATGTTTATTGAGTTTTCTTTTCCCTCCAAATTGTAATTTTCTTTTCTCTTTTGTATTTTCTTTATTCTAGTGCTAGGAGTAGTATAAATAACCCCTGAAAGTACTGGAGGGGGTGGGTTGTTGAGTAGTAGTTTTGTTGAAGTATAGTTAGATTTACTTTTTCACACCATCTCTTCCATCTTATGTACTTTTCTCTAAGCTATGAGTAGCTAAATTCTCTCTTATTGAGAGAGGGAGCTCTGTTGTACTTGATGGATTAATGATAGTGAATTTCTTCTTCTCTTCATCTTCTCTTTGATTTGCTAGAAGGAATTTCGTTTTAATGCTAGTGTTCAATCATCTTGGGAAAGAGGTTGAATGCAAAATGTGTTTCATGGGAATCTTGGAAAAGGAAACATGAAACTATGCTTGAAATCCCTTTTTACATTTGAGTAGATCTGGGTTTTGGTGATTGGATATGGTGACATATAATCCACCCTCTATTCTGGATCTACAAGGATGTGTGGTATAATTAGGAACCAAGCATATCTCTCTTCATGAGCAATTAGACCAAGGAATTGGCTGATTATCAAGATTTGAGAGATTGAGTCACCAAGGGATTGGGTTCAATCAATCATCATTGCCAAGAGGTCAATGAGTTGCATGATTGAAGATGAGATGAGCTGGATTTAATCCAAAGAGAACGACATCTCCTGATCTCAATGAATTCCCCCTATTCTTATCTTCCACATTCTTTATAGCTTTCTTTACATTCTGTCAATCCCCATTCCCATTTACAATTAAGTCATTTATGTTTCTGCACTTTACATTATTGCAATTTCCTTTTCTACACTTTACTGCTTCTCTTTACTTTTGAGTCATTTACTTTCCTATTCATTTACAATTCTGCAATCACACTCTATATTGCTCAGCTTGACTAATTCACCAATTAATTAAAATTGCTCAAATCTACCAATCTCTGTGGATACGATCACACTCCATTGTGGGTTATTACTTGACAATAATTTTGGTGCGTTTGCCAAAAGAATGGATTCATCATTTTTATATGGGGAGTGAATTCGACTCATTAGGCATATAGTTGGGTTGTGGCTCTTGTGGTACGCATGCTGAGGCTCAGGGTCAAACTGCTGAGGGATCTCCAACTGAAATGGTAGTGGTAAATCAGGCTCAAGGTCCACCTGATTAAGAGGCTAAGGTGGAAACAGGAACTGTTCGCCGCTAGGATGCAACTCCGCAAAAAAAAAAAAAATCATAGGGCATATCGAGGTCAAACTCAGAGCTAAGTAAACAATACGCGAACAGACGATCATGGAGTATATACATGCGTGTTCGAGGCTCTTTCCATATGACAGTGCTTTCCTATATAGGTTCCTCGTAACATAACATTGTTAGAATCTCAAAGAATATCACTTCTGATCTTATCTGTAAGAATGGTAGATAGAAGGGGATGAGAACGTAAGAATTCATGTACTTAAATCTAGAGGTTACGATATAGAAATCTTGATTTTTAGGCAAACATGTATAGTACATAGAAATAAGGTAACAGTAATAAAGAAAATAGCAAACACAAACACAAACACAAACACAGACAGTCACACTCACAAAGATATGCAATAGACAATCATGATGTATGTCTATCTCTACTACAAATCATGAGCACATGGGTCAGTCGACTATCCGCAACCCGACGTTACCCGAAACAAAGTCCGGATATAGTTCCTCAACTTCGTACATTTAGCATATGTGTCTTATGGGCGAAACTATGTACATCTAGACACTCGAGCAATTGTCGCAAAGCTTGACATCATAATATGCTCCTAGTTGAAAAATAATTTCTAACATAAGGTCGGTGTATCCACATCATTATGATACGGTCAAGAAGGATGGGATCTTAGCTCTGCTAGACAGTCTTAAGCATCTTGAAGGTTTATTACATTTTCTAAGCATCTTAGCTTTACTTTCTTCTCATTTTCCAAGGGACTCTTTTGTCCTTAGTCTTTATACGTAATGACTTTTATATCCTTTATTTTGTTCTCTTAAGACTTTTTAGTTTTTTTTCTTTATACTGTTTTGCCCTTACTTTATTACAATATGACCATTTTACCCTTTATCCTTCAATTTTACCATACTAACCTCATACTTTTCAATAATGATAATTTTTTTTAGTATTCTCACTTTACTATTTTAACATCGGACTTTATCAAAATGACCACTTTTTTTCGTAGGTTTCATAATTATTCTTGTTAGTCTTCTCTTTTTATCCAAAATTACTATTTTATCTATAGTTATCAGAACCTGATCGGACCGGTCGGTTCAACTAAAAACCTGGTGAACCGACAATTCTGATGAAAGTGCTGACCAGACATGCAATTAGACCGTCCAGAACTGGCCAGTTCATATCAAACCTGTTCGAATCGGTCAGTTTGCACTTAAACCCATGATAATTAATACTAAAATAGGAGCCTGTTTAAAACATAAAAACAGCATAACCTTTCGAAAGACCTTTTTAAAAGAAACATATATTTATGTATACATACTTACAAAGAATACATACATACACATAACACCAATATACAAACTTTACATATCAAAACTCCTATCCCTCTTATAAAATTGATAAAGAGAAAGGCGAGAAAAAAATAATAACTAAGATAATACAAAAATACCAAATAAACAGAAAATGAACATAACTCTTCTGAAGCTTCGTCGCCCATATCCTGAAAAGGAAATACCTGTAGGGGAGTGAGAACGCCGTCCTCGCTGGTTCTTACTATAGGGTTACAAAAATTGCTATAACAAGATACGTAAAATAAAACTATTTTTAAAGTATAGTGATCAATGCTCGTCTTACGTGCCATTTTGAAATCCAAAGACATAACATCTAAAAATCCATTTCAAAAGAGGAAATTAGCTAATTATCCAAAGCTTGGAAAACTTTCTCCTTTATTATAAAGATCTTAAAATATTTCCTAGACAGTATGAATGACCAACTTGTCCCAATCATAGGTTCATTAAGTCTATGCTGAACCTGTTTGATTTTCATACTTTACTAAGACATAAACATGAAAGCAGTTACCTACGCGGTATAAATGATCATCCTACTCCAAGCATAGGTCCATTAAGTCTATGCTGAACCAGTCAGATACTTTATACAGAACTAGACTCAGACATACCAACCATTGCCTCAGGCCCATCCAATCCAACACGGCCCCCAGCCCAAACAGCTCAATCATCAACCAACTCATCACAAACCACCCAATCAAACACAATCACAATTAATGTAGTTCAAAAACAATCAAGAGCAGTTACAACAAGTATAACAGTTAGCAGTTAATATAATTATTCACATAGGCAAACCAATTACAATATGCATACTCAAACAATGTCACATAGATGCAAATGATGAATGTCTATCCTACTAGCTGTGATATCACATTGTCGGTTCAATTGCCAACCCGACACATGGAATGTTGCCTTTCAGTCACGAAATAATGGGAACTCCTTGGGATAACGTGCCCGGCACACGGTCGAGGATGTCAGTGCCTGCACACTCCTGTGATCCGAAAGGATGTGAGCGGGATACTCTGCTTCTGACCTCACATCTACACGTAAGCAGGATTAACCACCGTCCTTATGTGGGCACCGCAACCTTGACAAGCAGGATTAACCACCATCCTTGTCAGGCGCAAGCGACTTATTAACAATCTCATCAATATCAAATCTCTCAGCATAAGCGGGACGAACCCGGCCCTTATGCCTACAACTCAGCACAAGCAGGACGAACTGATGAATCCATATTTGATGATGATTTTGGTTGAAATTGAATGATTTTATCATATAAACTTGCAATTATTCCACTAAATAGCATGCATTTGAACTTTCCTCCTAATTTGTTCTTGATTATGAAAATATGCTCTTTTGTGTCTAATTTGATTAGTTTTATTCCATTTGCCTTCCATTCGATGCCTTGATGTTATTTGTTAGTGATTTCAGAGGTATAAGGCAGGAATGGCTTGGAGAAAATGGAAGAAGAGCATTCAAAGTTGAGGAAGCATGAAGAATCAAAGGAGAAGAGCTCAGCCTAGTGTGCATGCGCACAGACCTGCACGCGACCGCACATCCATCGGATCAGAGCCACGCGTGCGCGTGAGCCACGTTGCGCATTGATAAACCCCAATTTTGTGGTTTATCTTGTGCTTATCTTAGGAGATTTTATCACCTTTTCCCACATTTATTCAATGAAATAGCATGGTTTTGTAATTCTCCCTTAATTTGCACTTAAGTATAAAAACATGTTTTTTTGGCCCTTAAATTGGTGATTTTGATTCACTTTAATTCCATTTGATGCCTTGATGTGTTTGTTGAGTGATTTCAGGTTCATAAGGCAAGGATTCGATGGAATAAATAAAGAGAAAAGCATACAAAGTAGAGAATGCATGAGGAAACAAGGATTTGGAGTACATCAATCCACGCACACGCGCACGCGTGGAAGTGAAGTTGCATGGCGACGCGTACGCGTACATGACGCGTACGCATGGATGGTAAAATTTCCAAGCGAGGCGCACGCGTGACCCACGCGTACGTGACGCGGCATAAATTTGCAGATTAAGAATTATTAAGAAAAATGGCTTTGCAAGTACAGCTCTTAACCAGCAAAAATCCACTTGTCAATTTAGAAAAGAGTTGTCACAAATTTTAGAAATAAAATACTGGGTGTATGAGTCCCAGGTCGTCTCCCAACGAGTTGCAGGAAGATGTGCTATTTTACTAATCAGAGGTTTTCCAAAATGGTTTTTTTTAGTTTGATAAACAGGAGATTAAATTAGAGAATTTATGTAATTTAAATAAAATCTCGACTGGGAGAATATTAATCGAAAGTTCTATCCTTGTTGGAATTTTCTCAAGATCAATCAATAATTGGTAGTTATTTCCACTTAGTTAACCCTCAACGAATGAGGGAAAGTCAAGTTAAAAATCAACTTCTATTCACAAGTCCTAATCCTCTCCCTTGGGATGAATTAGAGTTAGTGACTAACAAGCCAACCAACAACGAACCAATTATAATTGAACTCTTGAGTATTCCAACTCAAGGTTCTCCTTTTAGTCAACTCCCAATCAAGTTGGGAAACTACTCCATTATCATAAATGTAGACTTTTGATGAGCGGATAATTTATACGCTTTTTGACATTGTTTTTAGTATGTTTTTAGTAGGATCTAGTTACTTTTAGGGATGTTTTCATTAGTTTTTATGTTAAATTCACATTTCTGGACTTTACTATGAGATTGTGTATTTTTCTGTGATTTCAGGTATTTTCTGGCTGAAATTGAGGGATTTGAGTAGAAATTAGATTCAGAGGTTGAAGAAGGACTGCTGATGCTGTTGGATTCTGACCTCCCTGCACTCAAAGTGGATTTTCTGGAGCTACAGAACTCGAAATGGCGCGCTTCCAATTGCGTTGGAAAGTAGACATCCAGGGCTTTCCAAAAATATATAATAGTCCATACTTTGACCAAGAATAGATGACGTAAACTGGCGTTCAACGCCAGCTTTCTACCCAAATCTGGCGTCCAGCGCCAGAAAAGGAGCCAAAACCAGAGTTGAATGCCCAAACTGGCACAAAAGCTGGCGTTCAACTCCACAAATGGCCTCTGCACGTGCAACACTCAGGCTCAGCCCAAACATACACCAAGTGGGCCCAGGAAGTGGATTTATGCATCAATTACTTACTCATGTAAACCCTAGTGACTAGTTTATTATAAATAGGACCTTTCACTATTGTATTTTGACATCTTTGGACGCCTGGTTCTTAGATCAGAGGGGCTGGCC
>NC_029787.2:69558822-69559178 GCF_000816755.2 Arachis ipaensis
CGAAAATATCTCCCCTCTTTTTCAAAAATTTCTTTTTAATTAACTAATTATTCTTATTTTTATTTTTAATTTTAAAAATTTTTCGAAAAAAAAAATGCTAACAAATTTCAAAAACCATTTTCGAAAATCACTAACTCTTTTTCAAAATAATTTTCGAAAATTATCCCTCCTCTATCTTATTCTATTTATTTATTCATATCCTAACATCTCATCTCACATTCTCTAGCCTCCTCACAGTGTGTTTCTTTCTTTACATCACATTCTTTGTCTCCCTCTTTTCTTCCACTCACAAAAGGATCCCTATACTGTGGTATAAAGGATCTCTATTATTATTATTATTTTTCTGTGCCTTCTTC